>NW_016826726.1:165785-196987 GCF_001698545.2 Rhinopithecus bieti
GCTCACTGCAAGCTCTGCCTCCCGGGTTCACGCCATTCTCCTGCCTCAGCCTCCCGAGTAGCTGGGACTACAGGCACCCGCCACATCGCCCGGCTAGTTGTTTTTTATTTTTTGTATTTTTTAGTAGAGACGGGGTTTCACCGTGTTAGTCAGGATGGTCTCGATCTCCTGACCTCGTGATCCACCCGTCTCGACCTCCCAAAGTGCTGGGATTACAGGCTTGAGCCACCGCGCCCGGCCTATTCTTGAAATCTTAATGGTTCAAAGCATCTTGGCTTCGAAACGTCACCTTCACGGGGCCCTTTACCCCACTCTGCCCCACCCCTCCAGAGCCCAGTGTCCTTACCTGACACCCTGGGTGGGGGGTGGTTATATTCTGCAGATCATCGGGAAAGATGTCCTCACCAGCACCTACGGCGCCACTGCGGAAACCCTCTCAACCTCCACCACCACCCATGTCACCAAAGTGAGTAGCAGCAGGGTACCCCATGCCCCCAACCGAGCTGCAGGCGAGAAGGTCATGACTGTTATTCAGCTTTGGCTTCGCCATCTGTAAAGTGGGCAGAGAAAACCTGTAGTGTTTACCAGTTTCTAGAATACTGTGCACTTTGTCCTGTGCCACATGTTGTTCTAGGCACAGGCCCTTCCCACACGGCGTTGACAGCCAGGCTAGAGGGAACAATACTCTCCTCTTTGAAGTAACTGTGAACCATGGCGTGTGCACCTTGTAGATGGAAAATGCTGGAGGAATCTAGATGGGGTGACATATGAGAGGCCCTGCAAGAGTCAGGAAACATCTCCTAGAAGTAGGGAC
The DNA here is from genome assembly GCF_001698545.2 of Rhinopithecus bieti. Taxonomy (NCBI): domain Eukaryota; kingdom Metazoa; phylum Chordata; class Mammalia; order Primates; family Cercopithecidae; genus Rhinopithecus; species Rhinopithecus bieti. The sequence continues at coordinate 166,600 of NW_016826726.1, forward strand.
TGAGTAGAGTCTTGGAAAGCCAGGCAGGACACCTGAGGGAGGAGAAGACAGATGCAGGTGTTCTAAGCAAAGCAGAAGAGGGAAGCAGAAATTGTGTGTTTGCTTATTTGTTTGTTCGTTGAGCAGATGTTAGTGAGTGTCAACTTTATTTGTGTTGGCCTCTGTGCCAGGGGCTGCTGGATGTAGCCATAAGTGAGGCATGGGACATGAGAAGCACCTGTAGGGGGTGTAACTGGGAAATTAGGTTGTACTGGCGACAGGGAGGTGGAATATAGAGCAAATAACAAATACCAGGACACATTTGACTCTGGAGGATCTGGGCCTCAGGGAGATTGGAAAGCCATGAAGATTTTTAGATTGGAGGGTAACCTAGTGAAAATAGGTTTAAGGAGAGAATATCAGATCCACTAGGATGTGTAGATAGGTGGGAGAAAGAAGAGGGAGAAGTATGGAGAGAGATGGATAGTAAATAACTCAGGCCTGATGGGGAGGGCCTGGACCAGGGTGTGAGTCAGAGCCCAGGTGGGAAGAGGTAGGGACAAAGGAGGGAAGCCTTCCTGGGTGACCCAGCAATAAGGACAAGGGCTAGTTGGGAGGCAGGCAGGCTGATGCATCCATACCTATGTGGCCAGGAGGAAGGCAGGAGGGCACCTAGCCAGGGCTGGAGGCCTGGAGCAGCCAGGTTGATGAGCCATCAGAGGAGAACTCTGGTCAGTTGCACCGGGCCTTCGTGCACAGACTGTCCTGGCCTCTGCCTGCGCCTCTGCAGGAATCAGCACTTTCTCACATACCCCACAGAGAACCCACTCTCAATAAAAACATTACTGAGCAATGTTGACTTCTCTGAAAGCTTTATGGGAGGTTTTACATCCCACGCCCACAGCAGACAGTTCAGGAAACTCTTCTTCCCTAAGTCCCTGCCAACTGGGAGCCCCCTCTTCTTTCTATCCGCTCCTGACTCCAGCTGGGATTCCCCACAGACACCACCCTGCTTTAACATGCCAAACAATTAGGTCCCGCCTCAGCTATTACTTCGAAACTTGTCCAAATCCTGTGCCTTCAGAAAACAGTGGAGGTCATAAGTATCATCAATCTAATTTTCTCTTGTAGTATTGTTGGAAGTTGTTCAAGGCAGAACCTTGTCACCATTCACATTTCATTCATGTGTTCATTCAACAAATCTGCATTCAGCACTGCCCTGGTTAGATTGGGTGAGGGAGTGGGAGAGGAGGGGATACAGAGATGAACAAAATACAGACCCTGCCTTCAAGAACTGGCAGCCTGGTGAGGTGAACATGGCCACAGACACACATATGGTCGGCACCAGGCAGAGAGGTCCAGAACTGTGAGAGAGACAGACTCAGTGCTCAGGGAGTACCAAGGCAGGAAGGCAGAAGCATTGCCAACCAGGGTCTGAGAGGCAGCATTGGAGCTAGGCTTGGAAGACCTAGATGGGGTGGTTTGGTAGTTTTGGGGAGTGGTGGCAACCAGACAAGATCTGCAGTTCAAAGTCCAAAACCAGAAAAGAAAAAATCTGAGGAAGTCAGGAGAGAAGGTAACTGCTGGTTCTCAGCCCTGCCCTTGAGAGATGATTTGGGTAGGTCCCCTCTTGAGGCTGCTGCCCCAACAGGACCCAAGAGTGACCTCACCTCCCTCTCCCTCTGCAGACTGTGAAAGGAGGGTTTTCTGAGACAAGGATCGAGAAGCGAATCATCATTACTGGGGATGAAGATGTCGATCAAGACCAGGTATGGGGGTAGGGACAGTTCTTCCCAGTGCCACTGCCCAGTCCTCAATCCCTCCTATGTCGGGTTACCCATGGATGGCTACGCTCATGGGCAGAGAAGGTGTCCACTTCTTGCTGACCCTGTTCAGATAAGAAACCCCCAAGGAAAGGGCACTGGATGGGAGCCAGAAGGAGCCAGAAGAGCCGAGCTCTAGTCTCTCTCTTTAATGTTGACTTTGCCCCTCCCTGGGCCTCAGTTTCTCCAGCTGTGCACTAGAGGGCTTGCTGTTTTTCACAGTCTCTCTCATCTTGGATATTTCATGGTTCCTTCCTTTGCTGTTCTTTACCACCAGGCTCTGGCTTTGGCCATCAAGGAGGCCAAACTGCAGCATCCTGATATGCTGGTAACCAAAGCTGTCGTATACAGAGAAACAGACCCATCCCCGGAGGAGAGGGACAAGAAGCCACAGGTAAGGCTCCTGAGGCCCAGCAACCATGAGAGAGAGGAGGGATCAGTAGCAAGATCCTCTGAGGGCCATTTCCATCTGAGAACCCAATGGCTTGACCCCTAGTGCAACTTTGACCCGCCCCCCCACCAGCCTTCCTGATTTGCTGATTTGGGCACCTCCCCGAGAGACAAGTCCGTGGGGAGAGGAAGGAAGACTGGTTCCTTGGCTTCTTTGGGGTTTCAGGCTCCACATCCAGAAAAATAAATCCAGAAGTGGTTAAAAATTTTTTTAAAGGGAGGGAAATGGAGAGAGGAATGACAGTGGATATTGAGGTGGGACAAATGGAGGCCCTCATTATCTCCTTGGGCATTGCCTATAAACCGGAAGTCAGAAAAAGTCCTACTAGGCCCAGTGCCACATTCCTGGCCCTGAGTCTCTCTCTCTATTTACAAGTCACTGAATGTTGTTAAGGGGACATGATGACCACAGCCCTTGATCTCGTCTGTCTTGCTTGATTGCAATTTTTTTTTTTTCTTTTTGAGATGGAGTCTCTGTTGCCCAGGCTGGAGTGCAGTGGTGCAATCTTGACTCACTGCAACCTCCGGCTCCTGGGTTTGAGTGATTCTCCTGCCTCAGCCTCCCGAGTGACTGGGACTACATGTGTGCGCCACCTCACCTGGCTAATTTTTACATTTTTAGTACAGATGGGGTTTCACCTTGTTGGCCAGGCTGGTATCAAACTCCTGTCCTCAAGTGATCCACCTGCCTCAGCCTCCCAAAGTGCTGGGATTACAGGTGTGAACCACCACACCTGGCATGATTGCATCTTGACTTCTGAGACCTGCATGGGCCAAAATCCTAGGGAACCTATATTCTCCTGTTTAATTGTAGGCCATCAGTGCTTTAGTGAATAAGATAAATAAGATGATGTTGGGGCAGATAGGGCTTTTAGCAGCCTAAATTAGGGGAGGGGTTCTTCTGGGCCCTCTGGAAATTTACCAGATCTTATCAGATCTATAAAACAAAATCCCATAGACATTGAGTTGGATAAAATAAGCCAGGCACAGAAAGTATAAACTGTATGATTCCATTCATAGGGAGTCCAAAAGCAAGCAAAACTAATCTACAATGTTGAAAATCAGAATATTTCTGATTCTCTGAGACAAAAATCCTTCTGATTTTTCTGTTACTTCTGGGATGCAGTATTCACAAGGAAGAGGGAAGGGCCACAAAGGAATCTTCTAGGGTGCTGGAAATGTCACTATTTTCAACTGGGTAGGTTACATGGATGTATAGATATAAACACATTTATAAAATTCTTCTCTCACTTAGAGTTGTGCACCTCACACATTTCACGGGTTCTACCACAATGAAAAAATCCATCTCAAAGACCCCACAAATATAATCACTGGTCTCCTTTTTGCCCTTTTCCTTGAGTGAATGAAACCAGTCTTTTCTAGAAAGATACAAGAATGTTTCTTTTCCTTTGATTACCAGACCCCTTAATGTCAGAAGAAAAAGCACTGAAACATTTTCCTGCTGCTTTGAAAGGCTGCTAACCTCTGGTCTGAACTAGGGCTGTTCAACAGAACTTTCTGCAGTGATGGAAGTGTTCTTTCTGTGCTGTCTGGGATGGTAGTCGCTAGCTGCACGTGGCTACTGAGGACTTGAAATTGGCTAGTCTAAAAAAAAATGTGCTTTAAGGGTGAAATACGTGCAGGATTTTGAAGATTTAATATGAAAAAAAGAATGTAAATTATCTCAATAATTTTTACATTGGTTACATATTTAAATGATAAGGGATACATCAGGTTAGGTAAAATGTACTATTAAAATTAAATTCACCTGACCGGGCATGGTGGCTCACACCTGTAATCCCAGCACTTTAGGAGGCCGAGGCAGGTGGATCACCTGAGGTCAGGAGTTTGAGATCAGCCTGACCAACATGGTGAAACCCTGTCTCTACTAAAATACAAAATAAGGAGTGGGGATTCGTGGGTGCCTGTAGTCCCAGCTGCTAGGGAGGCTGAGGCAGGAGTTGAACCCGGGAGGCGGAGGTTGCAGTGAGCCAAGATAGCACCATTGCTCTCTAGCCTAGGCAACAGAGCGAGACTCCATCTCAAAATAAAATAAAATAAAATTAATTTCACCTGTTTCTCTTTAAATCATTTTGGATGTAAACTAAAATTGAGAACTTTGATTGTGAAATTAAAATTTTCCATTTATCTAGAAATATTTAGAAAGACAGAAATATATAGAAAATTTCAGAAATGTTATCTAGAAAATCTATTATCTAGGAAAAAAAATATTTTTTTTTGAGATGGAGTCTCACTCTGTCACCCAGGCTGGAGTGTGGTGGCACAATCTTGGCTCACTCCAGCCTCCACCTCCCAGATTCAAGTGATTCTTGTGCCTCAGCCTCCCAAGTAGCTGGGAATACAGGCGTATGCTACCACACCCAACTAATTTTTGTATTTTTAGTAGAGACGGGGTTTCACCATGTTTGCCAGGCTGGTCTTGAACTCCTGACCTCAAATGATCTGCCTGACTCAGCCTCCCAAAGTGCTGGGATTACAGGTGTGAGCCACTGCACCCGGGCCTATGTAGGAAAATTTTAAATTCCATGTGTAATCCACATTCTACTTCTACTGGACAGCACTGGTCTAGAAGTGTAGGTTGGCCATGGGTAGAGCCTACCTCCCAGCCTTCCTCAGACTTTCATACAAGTGATTGCCATTCCTATCCCCTCAGTTTTTCAATCATTCTTCCTTTATTCCTCCCAAATCTCAGAGTGGTAGAGTGTAGGCCACTTGCTAAGCTGGGTGTATCACCTGGGGAAGCCTGTTTAAAATACAGGCACTAGAGAACCCTCTCCATAAAGTCTGATTTAGAAAGACTGGACTGGGACCTGGGATCTGCATTGCCTGGGAATCTTCATTTCTACCTTGGTCCTTAGGGTCCCCATGCAGCCAGGTATAGGAGCCACTGATGCAAAGAACTCTGTACTGGGAATCCAGGGACCTGGCTCTAAAGCTATTCCACTGACTGGTGTGTGACAGTAGGTCTGTTTCTTCCCACATGGGGACTCGGTTTCCTCATTTGCAAAATGAAGAAGTGGAGTGAGCCCCCTTCTAATTATAGTCCTCTGCCTATTTGCTTTCCTGGAGTATCTGTTGTGTGTTTCTCATCTCTTCTCCATTCCCTCTTTCACGCCTCCTCATCTTTCCCAGGGCATTCAGAACCAGGCCCCCAGGCTCCTGCCTTCCCATTTCCCTAGCCATTCAGAGCTCTCATCCTGGCCTCCACATCCTGCCCCCTCTACCCCTACCTCAATGCAGTCTTTTCATATCTGCCCACCTCGCTGCTCCCTTTGCTGTCTCATTCTCTCCTCCTCGCCTCTCTTTAGTTCTTTCTTTGCTGCCATTGCCCCACGCACCACCATGCACCATCTCTCTCTCTCTTCTGGGTTGTTCTGTAAAGGTCACCTTGTTTATGTTGCCCTGGCAAGCCAGAAGTTTCTCTCCTTTGCCTTTTCTGCCCACATGCTTTACCAGTAGTTATGGTCAAGTAGAACCCACGTCTGACTCTTAATACAGTCAGACTCATTAATTCTGGAAGAGGTCTCCTCTGAATTTGAAAACTCCTTTTTAAAGTGCTTGGAAACATTGGCTTAATGGATGGATGCCTCTTGGTACCCCAAGGAAGAGCTCTGCACTCCTGCAGAGTCTCAAGCCCTGCCCTTTATTAGCTGTGTGACCTTTTAGCAAATCATTTAAACTTTTCAGCCTGTTTCTTTGTCAGCCAAATGGCAGTGATCATCACAGTAATAACAATCGCTATAATTTATGGAAAGCTTACACTGTGCCAGGCACCAGGCCGTGCACTCAACACAAGTACTGTTACCTGCTCATTCATTTTACAAATGAGGAAACTGAGGCTCAGAGATGTTAAGTGGCTTGCTCACAGTCATGAAGCTGTGAACATGATGGATTGATTAGAGAGTGAAACCCAATCTGTTAGATTCCAAAACCCAATGGTCTTGACCTCACCACACTCACTTTTCATAACATCTGTCTCCTAGGGCTACCAAGATCATCCATGCAGCATGGTAGTTAGCACAGTGCCTGGCACATAGTGAGTGCTTAATAAAAGTTCATTATGACTACTATTACTATTAACTTGAAGTAGGCTAACAAAATGCTGCACGCAGGGACTGTGCTGTAATAAACCAAAAAGAATAAACCATAACACTGTGTTGTTTAGATGTCTTTGGTACTTCTGAAGTGTCTATGGGCTTATGAAGATATCCCACATACCCAGAATAATGATATACACTGACTTATAGGACAGCCACTTCATTAGTTGATGCACAAACTTAAAGTGCAGCCTGTTACTATAAGGAAAAACAAAACAAAAACTAATGTCTGGTTAGGATGTAGCAAAATTGAGTAGAAAGAGTACTACTCAGTTTTGACCAGGGGCCAGGCGTAGTGGCTCACGCTTGGAATCCCAGCACTTTGGGAGGCTGAGGCAGGAGGATTTCTTGAGCCCAGGGGTTCAAGACCAGCCTGGCCATCATAATGAGACCTTCGTTTCTAGAAAAAGTTAAAAAGATTAACTGGGTGTGGTGGCTGGCACCTGTAGTTCCAGCTACTTGGGAAGTTGAAGCAGGAGGATTGCTTGAGTCCAGGAGGTCGAGGCTGCAATGAGCTATGATTGTGCCACTGCAATCCAGCCTGGCAATAGAGCAAGACCCTGTTAAAAAAAAAAAAAAAAAAAAAAAAGAAGGAAGGAAGGAATAGATGGATACACCTAGGTTTTGGAGCTAGAAACACCTTGGTAGCTGTGTGTCCAGAGGAACCTCTCTGACCTCAGTTTCCTCACCTGCAAAATGTCATTAATGTAGAAATTGGAGTTGCTGTAATAACTAAACAACACCTGTGATGTACTGGATCTGTGTCTTGCCTACAGAAGGGGCTCAGCAAAGTGAACCTGTTTCCTTGTCCCTGTGAGGTTTCTCCATGTTTAGAGGTTGATGAGAGCACTGAGAAAGTCAGACCATAATTGTCTACCACCAGCCTGGTACCTGAGGCCCTGTCTCCATGAGAGTGTTTATCTTGCTGGTCTTAATCTTCTCTTCCCTCCCCAAATCCTCCAGAAACATCTGTCTGTCCCTGCTTCAGTTGACTCTTGGTCTTCCTTCTTAACATTCTTCTTTCTTGAAGTCTTGCTATGAGTGTGGAAAGTCACCCATCTCACACAGAACCTTTTCCCTTCTCTCCCTGCAACCTCGCAGGTCAGACGTCTGGTTTCTGCTCCATATTCTCCCACTGGCCCACTTCCTTCAAAGAACACCTGTCTGCCAAACACCACCAGCAAGAGGGCAGCACTTGCCCATCTTCCTGACCTTACAAAATTTAATGGGAAAAAATTGACCTGTTCCAAAACAGGAACCTTGGGCTCTAGTCTTAGTTTTGCCAACTTGCTAAGCCTGAAGCCTCTGGGCCTCAGTTTTCCTGTCTGTCAAATGAGCCAAGAAAGATCTGTTTTCTGATTCCATTAGCACTTGACTGTACGCAAGTAGCAGAAATGATGTTTCATCTGTTAAATGGTTTTGAGTAGTTGCTGTGTGCCAGGCACAGTGTTGGACACTGGAAAGACAAGAGTTAAAAGACAGCCCTTGCCCTCAAGGAGATCAGAGTAGTGTGTGATTAAATTAACAACAGCAACAATCGTCATAATAAGAACAGCCAGTATTTATTCAGCACTTACTATATGCTGGGCCCTTGCTTCAATTCCTCCCTATAATGGGAGGCAGAACCCATTTTACAGAGGAAGCAATTGAGGCTTAAAGAAGTTAAGAAACTTGCCAGGCACTGTGGCATGCACCAGTAATCCCAGCTACTTGGGAGGCTGAGGCAGAAGGATCACTTGAGGCCAGGAATTCAAGGCTGTAATGTGCATTGATTATGCCTGTGAATAGCTATTGAACTCCAGCCTGAGCAACATAGTAAGACTCATCTCTTAAAAATTTTTTTAAAGGAAAGGAAGTTAAGAAACTCACCCAAGATTACAGAGCTAGCTGGCCCATAGAGTGCAGAGCCTGCTCTCTTAAACACTGAGTTTTGGAGCCAAACCTGGAATCCAGGCTCCATTTCTTTATTTAAACACTGCTGTCTGTGGTTTAATCTCCAGGACACAGCAAGCCCAAGGACAACAGAAAGGAAAAACAAATGAAAAAAGAACATCTGCAATCGTGACTAAACATTTCTTAGAGCTGACAAAAGATAGGAAGAAAAAGTGAAATGATGATGATCTTAGCTTCTTGGTGTTAAAGGACATTTTAACACATTTTCAGGCCAAAGTAAAAGATTACCACCTCCCTGGAAACAAGCGAGCAAACACACATGGGCTCTGGAATCCGACAGATGTGGGTTCAGTTCTCTGCTGCCCCACATAAGCTATGTGGCCTTGGAGTGCAGTGGCCATTCACAGGCATGATCATTACACATTACAGCCTCCAGTTTCTCACCTCAAGAGATCCTTCCACCTCAGCCTCCCAGGTAGCTGGGATTACAGGTGCAAGTCACTCTACCTTGCTGAGTCACAATAAAGGGCATATGGTAAAGGGTAGCAAAAACAACCTCTTGCCATGTATTTAAAAACAAGTGACCGAAGTTGCTAACTTTCCTTGTCCTCTTCCTTTTCCCCCACTCCCCACCCCCCATTCTACCCCATGCCTCTTGCTTCCAGGAATCCTGACCTCTGTGAAGAGATCCTGGCATTTCTGGTCCAACCCAAGCCAGAGAACCATTAAGAAGGGGCCTTCGTTCTGGATTCTCCGACGCAACACCGACGTCCCAGCTGCGACGTACTGTCACTGATGAGAGACTGGGAAGGGAAAAGCATATATATATATAGATATATAGAGATATAGATATATATACAGGAAACACCGCGTCCTTGCACTGCTGCTGGGGCTGGCAGAGCAGTTGGCCGACGGCAACAACCGACATCTGAACACCTACATTTCCTTTGCAGACAAATTGAAGAACTGGTGGGTTTTTTTCAAGAAAAAAAATTATATAATAACTATAATCCCTTGCTCACTCCTTTCCCCCGCCAAATAAGAAACGCAAGCCAGACCACGATGATTGTAGAAGTCCCTCCCACCCTGGTTCTGCACGTTACAGTTAGCAGACGAGCAATTCCATTTGTTCTTCTCCAGCATTTCTGAGGCCCACTTGAATGCAAAGGAAAACACTCGCGCAGCAAAGCAAGAGAAGTCGCAGCAGCAAGACACGCACAGTCAACCATTTTCCGAGAAAGAAAGAAAATTCCCCACTTGGAAAGAAAGAGGAAGAACACTGGATTCTTACTTTCTGGATCTTGACACTGGGCTGCAAAATTCACCTGCCTCTCTCCCACCTCCCGTCACCCTCAACTCTCAATGTCTTGCTGTCATTTTCTGTCTCGGCTCCCTCCTCCCCCTTCCCCTGCCCAACACCCCTCACCCTCTGTGTCTGGGTCCTGCTGAGGGCCACTGCAGATGACTCTCCTTTGAAATGAGAAAAAGAAAAGAAAGCAAGAACAGAAAACGAAGCCACAGGAAGGGAAGTAGACATTGTATGTTTATGGTTTCTCATTATGAAGGTGCAGCTTGTAGGAGGTTTGTACGGATGTGCTTTTAAGTTATGTATATTGCATATAACAGGAAAAAAATATTAAAATAAACAGTGTTGGTAAGTATGAAGCTGACATTCTAAAATTATAATTATCTGACTGTGATTGATGTATCCTGAGGTTCCTAGATCTCACTGAACTGGCCCAGCTAAGGACACCTGGACTCTGGGTGTGGGTTGGCTCACAGTAGGGGCTGACCGGTTCAGTGTAGTAATACTGTGTGTGGTGTTTGTAATTGGTTGATTGGTGGGGAGGGGTGGGGGCCCCTAATGGAGAGGTGTGGGTTTAGCAAGAAAGAAGCAACACAGATGTCGTCCCCAAAATGCCAGTTCGAGACACCTTCTCCCTGCCCCCCTGGTAGTAGCAGTCAGGACCTGGTCTGTGCTCAGGTACCGGGTCCCAATCTGGGACTCTGCTGCTGAAGTTGCCACAGTAGAGGTCCCTGGCTTAGTCCTTATCTCCCTACGGGGCTTGCCTTGGTTTTCAGTCTTCTCTCTCTCTTTTTTTTTTTTTTTTTTTTGCCACATCCTGCCCTTCCCTGACCCCATTGTAATAACCAACTCCATATCCAAAGGGAGGTGGTGCTCCCAGCCATTATAGAAGATGATGGCTTTAACCTGACTGTCTAAAAATTCCCAGCTCAGCCTTTTCCTCTACTTTCTTCCTTGTTCTGAATCATTTCTTCTTCTCGGGCCAAAGTAGCTATGGTAAGGAGGCTGCACGGGGCAGACCCTGAGAGATCAAAACTGCATTTGCAAAGGCCTCCCCTGTCCCAGGACAAAGTTGAGAGTGACGGGCAATGTTGCTCAAAGGCTCCACCTCTACATAAGACCTTGGCTTGGAGACCTCCCTCTTAATCAACATCTGATCTCTGAGCTTGTGCCCAGAAATCGCTCCAAGACCACAGGAGACCTTCAAGAAGCTCACATCAAAAGCTTGGCATTGCTCTCTGCCACATGTGGGCTTCCTCAGCTTGTCTGCCACAAGCTACTTCTCTGAGCTCAGAAAGTGCCCCTTGGTGAGGGAAAATGTCCCACTGCACTGCTAATTTCTCACTTCCATTTTACCTCCAGTCCTCCTTTTAAACCAGTTAATAAATTCATTCCACAAGTATTTACTGATTACCTGCTTGTGCCAGGGACTATTCTCAGGCTGAAGAAGGTGGGAGGGGAGGGTGGAGCCTGAGAAGACACCTGAGCCAGCTTTATATTTCAACCATGGCTGGCCCATCTGAGAGCATCTCCCCACTCTCGCCAATCTATTGGGGCATTGCTCAGGGGTGCCCCCAGGCAGCCCAGGTTAGATGCGTCCCTTTGGCTTGCTTGTCAGTGATGACATACACCTTAGCTGCTTAGCTGGTGCTGGCCTGAGGCAGGGCAGGAAATCAGAATAGTATTTGCTTCTCTGGGCAAATGGGAAGTTCAGCAGGGCAGCAGAATCAGCGGCATCCCCCGGGTGCAGGCCGGTGGGCCCACTCCAACTCCCCCTGAGTGCAGCAGCACACTTTCCATACGCCAGGTTCTTTCTACAATCCTGGTGGAAAAGCCACAGAACCTTCTTCGTGCCCTTCTTAACTTGAGAGCTCCTACTTATTCTGGGTCAAGAGCTGGAGTGGTGGCTCCAATCCTCTCTGGGCCACTTTGGTCTAGGAACTCATCTTTGCAGGAACCAGGAGTCCTGAGCACACTGCACACACCTCAGAGGGAGGATCCTTGTTCTGGATTTTGTACCTGGCTTCAGGGCAGGGATGAAGTGACCAGGCTTAGCTTGTGGAGTTTGTGGGCCACCAGGGCTTGGGGAAGTTGCCATCCTGTGGATGTTCTGACCTCCCTTCTACAGAGACACAGGCAGTGCCACTAGGGAGGAGGGGACCTGCAAAGCTAGAATCTAGGGCACTGTTTCCTCCCCATCCTCCTCTTTGTAGAGAATAGAGATGTTTGTCTTGTCTGTCTTCAACCTACTTTTCCTTTTCTCTTTTTCGTTTCTCATCCTCTCTGTGCCACCTCTCTACCCAGGAGGCCATGTAGCATAGTGGAAAAAGTCCCTAAGGGCGGTTAGGAGTTCTGGGTGACCATCCTGGCTCAGCTCCTAACTCACCATGTGACATCAGGTTATCCCTGTTCCCCCTCTTGGGCCTCAGTTTCCCGACTTGCAAAATAAGCAGAAAGAACCAGATGCTCTCCAGGGTCTTTTTCTACTCTGCCATCTCATGGGTCTTCATTTTCTCTTGTTTTGTTTTCTCTGGATCTTTTCCATCTGAGGGTACAGGAAGTGCCAGGACCTGTTTCAGTTTTTGAATCCTGCAAGCACATTCCAAGACTGGCCTGAAATTGCATGAGCAACATCACTCGAAATAATTTTTTTTTCAAAAGCACCTTAACAACCAATTGCGATGCTGTCCTGTTCCTTTTTACTCACACCCTTCTTTCCTCTTCTCGTCCCCATGCTCCCCCACCTCAGTGCTCTGTGCTGTATGCGTGTGCTCTCTGTTCTTGTATACTCAATAAAAGTGAAATAAATGTGTTTGATGCTGAACCATACTTCCTTGGTATCTCTTCTCTCTCTCTCTCTCTCTCTCTCTCTCTCTCTCTCTGTCTGTCTCTCTCTGACCTTGGCTACTGGTACAAATTGGCATTGTGGGAAGGGCTAAAACTGAAGTGGAGACATCCCAACTTAGAACATGTTTATTCAACAAATGTTTGGAACTCAAGGTGGTACAGGCCTTGGGTGACTCTCCAGGCACAACACAAACAAGACAAAAGTCCCTGACCTTCATGAACTCACAGGCTAGTGAAGGAAACAGATGCCAACACAGGCAAACAGTCGGTTACAGAGCCATCATCACTAGGAAAGAAATACACAGGGAAAACGGAAGGAGGGTCACTGAAGGAGATCCCTTTAAATATGGTGGCCAGGTAAGGCCTCCCTGAGGAGGCGATCTGTAAGCTGAATGAAGAGAAGGATCAATTGGCCGGGCGTGGTGGCTCACCCCTGTAATCCCAGCACTTTGGGAGGCCGAGGCGGGCGGATCACAAGGTCAGGAGATCGAGACCATCCTGGTTAACACGGTGAAACCCCGTCTCTACTAAAATAATACAAAAAAATTAGCCGGGCGTGGTGGCAGGCGCCTGTAGTCCCAGCTACTCAGGAGGCTGAGGCAGGAGAATGGCGTAAACCCGGGAGGCGGGGCTTGCAGTGAGCTGAGATCGTGCCACTGCACTCCAGCCTGGGTGACAGAGCTAGACTCCATCTCAAAATAAATAAATAAATAAATATATATATAATACATAAATATATATCCTTAGCATTTCCTTATACTTTCAAATACTAAATACTTCTTTTCTTTGGAAAGGTAATTCATTAAATGATACAAAGACTATGCAGTGAAAAGTGATTCTTCAGCCTTCTCCAGATTTCTGTCTCTTGTCAGAGGCAACTGCTACGAGGAACATTATGAATCCTTCCCTGAATTTTCCTTATAGGTCTCATTTAGCAATCTGTTATCCCTAGAGTTCTGGAATAGGACTTGGTTTATAAACAATGGGTCTTCATATGATTCCTCAGGACCCTGTACACCCTGATCCATATTTCTGTCTCCCATAAAGGACCATCCTCTCTGCTTTTGTGGAATAATCAAAGGTACGTTCACCCAGATCAGTGTTTTTCAACTGCATTGAGAGTGGGGAAATGACCCTCCTCCTTTGCCCCCAACCCCCGTCCCGGGGACATTTAGGAATGGTGGTCACAACTGAGGGGTGCTACTAGCATCTAGTGGGTAGAGGCCAGGGTTGCTGCTAAACATCCTACAATGCACAGGACAGCCACGTACAACAAATACCTATCTGGCCCCAAATGTCAATAGTGCCAACGTTGAGAAATTCTGATCTGAATGGACATGTAACCCACAAGGTGGGACTCCTAGGCCACCACCTATAGCTTCTACATCTATTGTTCAGTGTCCTGGAGTCTCGGAGAAGATGGTGAGCCCAACTGAAACAGGGAGCTTTGAGACCAGACCACAGAGCTCAGCGCTTAAGACTGGGAGTGGGGAAGGGTGGAGAGGGAGCTGAGTTTCTTCATGCAGGAAATGAAACTTGACAGGACAGGCTGAGATTGATAAGCATGACTGTGACTGATGGAGGCTGTCTCTGGTTAATCCTGCAGTAGCTCATTGTGATTAACCATTACTGCAGGGCCCGGTCTAGTCTGCAACCCACTAAAAGATAAATTTTGACCGAGACAGATTGGCGTATCCAGCTGTCACTGAGGAAATGTGACAGACAAGCTAAGGAGCAGCAGCACAAGAGATAAGAACAGACAGCCGTTGGTTTGCATTCTAGCTCTGCCGTTCTCTGGCTGTGTAACATCTCTTTGAACCTCAGTTTTCTCTTCTGCAAACTGGGAATACACATACCTTACTAGGGTTAGTGCAAGGATTAGAAATACCCAAGGGGGCCGGGTGCGGTGGCTCATGCCTGTAATCCCAGTACTTTGAGAGGCCGAGGGGGGGGCGGATCACCTGAGGTCAGGAGTTCGAAACCAGCCTGGCCAACAAGGTGAAACCTGGTCTCTACTAAAAATACAAAAATTAGCTGGGCATACTGGTGTGTGCCTGTAATCCCAGCTACTAGGGAGGCTGAGGCAGGAGAATAGCTTGAACCTGGGAGGCAGAAGTTGCAGTGAGCTGAGATCGTACCACTGCGCTCCAGCCTGGGCAACAAGAGCAAGACTTCATCGCAAAACAAAAACAAAAAAAGAAGGCAGTCCAGGCATGGTGGCTCACCCCTATAATCCTAGCACTTTGGGAGGCTGAGGCAGTGGATCACTTGAGGTCAGGAGTTCGAGACCAGCCTGGCCAACATGGTGAAACCTCGTTTCTACTAAAAATAAAATAATTAGCTGGGCATAGTGGCAGGCGCCTGTAATCGGGAGGCTGAGGCAGGAGAATGGCTTGAACCCAGGAGGCAGAGGTTGCAGTGAGCCGAGATTGCGCCATTGCACTCCAGCCTGGGTGACAACGGAGTGAGACTGCGTCTCAAAAAAAAAAAAAAAAAAAAAAAAAAAAAAAAAAAAAAAACCCAAGTTGCCTGCCCTAAAATCACATAAGCCAATTCTTTGCAATAAATCACTTAATATACATCTCCTACTGGCTCTGCATCTTTGGTGGAACCCTGATTAATAGTGCAGGGTTAGACTCACAAACAGAAGTTATTTATTAATACCAAATTATCATCATTATTAATTAAATGCATAATACATGTACTCAGCTGAGCTTTTGTGCCTGGCTTTGTGCTCGGTTCCAGGGAAACAGTGAGGAATAAGACAGGCAGCTTCCTTCCCTCGCGCGTTGATAGCCTGACTAAGATGTTAGGACTTGGCCTGCAAGAAGGACGCGGGGTCAGAGGGACTGAGGTGGTGACTGCTGCTGCTGCAGCAGCGGAGGCTGACGCTGGTTCTCTTTGGGCTGGTGGCTGGCTTTCTGAGGCTCTCCCTGAGGGCTAAGTGTGACTGGAAGCTGAGATACTGTGATCCGGATAAGACTGGCTGACAAAGACAGTGACCGAGCGCCTGACTGGCTACTACTGAATAGTAGCCATTGGTACAAGTCTTGGCTATGCTTTAGTGACCATGACTGCTTGAGCCCAAAGTAAGATGGCTGGTGTCTGTGTTTCTGGACGGGGATATAAAATGCAAAGGTTAATGAAAGTTGTTCACAGTTCAGAAGCTAAAACGGGAAACTAAGAAGAGCAAAAGGCAACATTGTATCTGGCGGAACCTGCAGGTACGGGCCATTCTTCCCGCGACCCAGGGCTCGGCCGGACCGCTTTCCCCGTGGCTCCAGTCAGACGCCAAAACGAGAGAACTTCCGGTGCGTTTCCGCGGTACCGGAACGTGGGACGAGGCGGTGAGTGTGGCCTCCTGGCCTTTTTTTCCTTTTCTGATTCCTTGTGTATGTGTGGCCGGGCCGCCCCTCTTCTCGGCTCAGAGTCACGGAGTGCCTTGAACTAGGCCCACCTCGCTGGGGCGGCTGGTTCTCTGCTTGTGGGACGCTAGTGTCTCTGGAGGCCCTTCCTGAGAAGCCGTCACCAGGGCTTCCCGGGGAACACGGAGTTACTTCGCGTTTTTCTTAACTTTAGAGCCTGGGGGCCGGAGACCCTGATTGCACTCGTCCTGGCTCTGCCCTACTCTCTGTGTGACTTCCACCAAGGTCTTTCCCCGAATTGAGCTTTTGTTTCTCGTTTATAAAATGGATATCATACTTGTATTAAATAAATATTTACTAAGCGTCGAATCTGTGCTAGGGATACAGCAGGACTCAAGTCTTGTGGCGATGACAGCCCTCAATCAAACATCCAAAACTGCAGTTGTGATCACTGAAACGGAATGGTACAAGGCACCCCAGGGTGTGTCACAGGAGACCTGAGCTAGCCCCAGGTCAAGGAACCTTTACTGAGGAGGTGAATATTGAGCTGAGATTTGACAGAGTGGGGAGGGAAGAGTTTCCTATCTGAAGAGAGCCTCCAATTTCAGGGTCTGAAAGAGGCCATTGTGGCTGGAACAGAGAGCTTGTGGGGGACCATGATGTGAAACAAGCTAAAGGGGTTGCCAGGGGTCAGACCGTGCAGGCTTTGTAGGTAATAGGAAGAATTTTGGTTTTTCAAGAACCAGGTGGGAAACCACTCAGAAACTGACATGGGTGGTGATGTGATTAGATTGGTATTTTGAAAAGGTTACTGTCTTGAATGGAGAATGGATTGAGGATCAAGCACTCTGAGTGAGAGACGATGGTAGCTTGGATTAAGGAGGTGGTGGAGAGAAGTGGATGGATGTGATTTTAGGTGTTCCAGGACTGTGAGGAACTCACAGAGCTGTCAGTGACAGGGGTTGGTAGACGGCAGAGTTCTATGCATATTTAATAAACCTTTTTCTAGCATCTCCTCTGTGCCAGGCCCTGTGCCAGCTGCTGGAGATACAGTGAATAGAATTACAGACTGGTGAATTTAGAATGAAAGAAATGTCATTATCAAGGAGGAGCACACGATGTCACAAGGGAAAGTGGCTAATTGATGAGCAGTTATTCTAAATGGATTATCTGTTCATTCAGCAAACATGAAATACTTTCTGAATTCGGGATTACAAATAGGAAGATGATACAAATTGTTATTATTATTATTATTATTAATTATTATTATTTTGAGATGGAATCTCGCTCTGTCCCCCAGGCTGGAGTGCAGTGGTGTGATCTTGGCTCACTGCAGCCTCCGCTTCCCAGGTTCAAGCGATTATTCTGTCTCAGCCTCTCAAGTAGCTGGGACTACAGGCACGCACCACCATGCGCAGCTAATTTTTTTGTATTTTCAGTAGAGACAGGGTTTCACCATATTGGCCAGGCTGGTCTCAAACTCCTGACCTCGTTATCTGTCCACCTCGGCCTCCCAATGTGCTGGGATTGCAGGCGTGAGCCACCGTGCCCAGCCCGTTGATATGAATTATTTAGAGCAGTGTCTTTCAAACCTTTATGACTGTGACCTACAGTAACAAATACATTTTATGACACAACCAAGTGTACACACAAAGCTCCAGAAAACAGTACTTAGCTTTACTACTCTTGATGTATTGTGATATTTCAAAACTTCTGTTATTTTCATTTAAAAAATAATGCTGGTTGAGACCTTTATATTGATTTCCTAATCCACAAATGGGTTGTGACTTGCAGTTTGATGAAACACTTGCGGTGGTTCTGAGGTAACGATGATAAAATGTGCTCTTATTTTTGGAAAAGGATTGGTCTTCCTTTCTGCACTGTTTTATTTTGTTTTGTTTCAAGTAAAAGAGTAAACAGGGCTGGGCATGGTGGCTCACACCTGTAATCTCAGCACTTTGGGAGGCCGAGGCGGGCGGATCACTTGAGGTCAGGAGTTCCCGATAAGCCTGGGCAACATGGTGAAACCCTCTCTCTACTAAAAGTACAAAACTTAGCCAGGCATGGTGGCACATAACTGTAGTCTCAGCTACTTGGGAGGCTGAGGCACAGGAATCGCTTGAACCCGGGAGATGGAGGATATAGTGAGGCAAGATCACGCCACTGCACTCCAACAGGGGTGACCGAGACCCTGTCTCAAAAAAAAAAAAAAAAAAAAGTAAACAGAATTAAACAGGTGGCTGGTTTTTCTGTGTGTGAAATTTTGGCATCTTGGCTAGATTGGAATTGCCTAGAGGGTAGTGACTGTCTTAATCTGTGATGTTTCTTTGGGGGCCTGGCAAAGATCCTGGCACAATGCAGGCACTCAGTGAGTATTTGTTAAATTAATCAGGTAGGTATCTTTGGACTAGAAGGTTAGATAATTGTTTGTTTACATTTGTTTGTGTTGGTACCATGCTTGCCGATATCCCAGAGGCAATGTCTGGAATATTCAGAAGTAGGTAAAATAAGTGTACTAAGCTCTTTCTCTTCTGGCCTGCTTTCTCTTCCTAGGCCAGCTTTACCACCTGAATTCATTCTGGATGAATGGTCCAGAGCCACCGCTGATTGTGGGCTCTTTGGGAAGTTGTTTCACTCTCTGGAGTTTAGGTTTTTTATGAGTGAAAGAAGAGGGGAGATTTGTGGTTGAAAAACTCTCTAGAGCTCAAATAAATTTTAGATGCTGAGCCTTCACTTTCTACCATCTGTCCGTTTCTGGGCCTTCCCTGAGGCTTGTGGGAAACTGGATATGTACTTGATTTAATCTTTCCAAATCTTTTGGGATAGTTTTTAGACAGAATTGTAGTTTTAAATGATTTAGGCATAGTTATAGTTTAGAGTGAGCCATCCAAGCATTTTCCACCCTCGCCCTCTCTTGTGAGAAAGAGATCTGAGATGATATTAAGAGTGGATGGTGGACAGAACACTGGCCTGCAGGCAGGGTACCCAGATTCTAATTTGGGTCCTGGTATGACCATGAGCATGTCACTTTTCTTTCACTGGTATCTTGTAGCTGTGAAGTGAGTGTCCTCGCATGTTAAACCAAAACACAAAATCCTTTCTTTTAATCCTCATTTTCTCATCTGTAAACTCAATGCAGGGTTGTCATGAGGATTAAGGGAAATAATTATGTTAGGAGTCTAATTCAATATCTGGCATACAGAATGCTTAGCAAATGAAGCATCTTTCTCCACATTCTGATTAACTCTGATTTCTTTCTTTCTTTCTTAGCTGTTCTGGAAGACAAAGAAAAAGGGTTCTTTTGGTCACCTACCACTGGCCCCATGGCTGCCTTGCAGATGGATCCTGAGCTAGCCAAGCGCCTCTTCTTTGAAGGGGCCACTGTTGTCATCCTGAACATGCCCAAGGGAACAGAGTTTGGGATTGACTGTAACTCCTGGGAGGTGGGGCCCAAGTTCCGGGGCGTGAAGATGATCCCTCCAGGCATCCACTTCCTCCACTACAGTTCTGTGGACAAGGCTAATCCGAAGGAAGTAGGCCCTCGTATGGGTTTCTTCCTTAGCCTGCACCAGCGGGGGCTGACAGTGCTGCGCTGGAGCACACTCAGGGAAGAGGTAGACCTGTCCCCAGCCCCAGAGTCTGAGGTGGAAGCCATGAGGGCCAACCTCCAGGAGCTGGACCAGTTCCTAGGGCCTTACCCATATGCCACCCTGAAGAAGTGGATCTCACTCACCAACTTCATCAGCGAAGCCGCAGTAGAGAAGCTGCAGCCCGAGAACCGGCAGATCTGTGCCTTCTCCGATGTGCTACCTGTGCTCTCCATGAAGCACACCAAGGACCGCGTGGGGCAGAATCTACCGCGCTGTGGCACTGAGTGCAAGAGCTACCAAGAGGGCCTGGCCCGACTACCAGAGATGAAGCCCAGAGCCGGGACAGAGATCCGCTTCTCAGAGCTACCCACGCAGATGTTCCCAGCGGGTGCCACGCCAGCAGAAATAACCAAGCACAGCATGGACCTGAGCTATGCCCTGGAGACTGTGCTCAACAAGCAGTTCCCCAGCAGCCCCCAGGATGTGCTTGGTGAGAAGGAACAAGGCTCTTTGGGAGTGGGCCAAGGGGAGGATATTAGCAGAGGTGCTTTAGAATAGGGAGTACATCTTGTGTTAGTCCAGCAGAAACTAAACCTGGCTAGGAGGCTGAAGATACAGGTGTATCTTTACCCTTAACCCTGGAGATTGTGATTCGAGAGATCTGGAGTGGGGCTCCAGCAGTTTCTGTCTGTCTGTCTTTCTGTCTAATAAACAAGCATCCTAGGTGAACCTAGTACAGATAATCTTCTGTTTGGGAACCACTGATAGAGCCCAGTCCTACAGAAGGAAAAGCTTTGGCCCACTGAGTGGCTGAACTGAGACCAGAACCCAGGACTCTTGGTTTCTGGGCCAGACTTTTGCTCACTGTAGCCTCTCACCTGCCTCCTCAGTTTGTTCCTGACCCTCAAGATGTTGGTCTCTCAACTGGCTTAGAACAGGACAGTGATTTTTTTTTTAATCATTACCGTTTTTATTGTTGCCTCACCTTTTATTACAAAATGATAGATATTAATCATAGAAGAAAACACAATTTACTTCAAATCTTCACTACTTAGAAATAACCATTTATACATTTTTGTATATTTATATTCCTCTTTTTTCTGTGTATTTCTGTGTATTTCATTTCAGTGTCTTCTCTGTTTATTTCTATGTACCTCCTCTCAGTCTTTTAAAAATTCAGTATATGGGCCGGGCGCGGTGGCTCAAGCCTGTAATCCCAGCACTTTGGGAGGCCGAGACGGGCGGATCACGAGGTCAGGAGATCGAGACCATACTGGCTAACACGGTGAAACCCCATCTCTACTAAAAAAAATACAAAAGCCAGCCGGGCGAGGTGGCGGGCGCCTGTAGTCCCGGCTACTCGGGAGGCTGAGGCAGGAGAATGGCGTGAACCCGGGAGGCGGAGCTTGCAGTGAGCTGAGATCATGCCATTGCACTCCAGCCTGGGCGACAGAGCAACACTCTGTCTCAAAAAAAAAAAAAACTAAAATTCAGTATATGCATCTATGTATATATGAGTTTTTATAAAAACAAGATTGAAGTATATTATTACTTTGTAATCTGCCTTAATATAAACGTTTTTTCATGTCACTAACAGTCACTTTTTTAGTGGCTGTTTCATGTTCCATAGTTACTGGACCAGTTCTCTGTTATGGACCATTGAGATGTTCCCTATTTTCCCTGTTATAAATATCATCAAGTGGCCGGGTGTGGTGACTCACACCTGTAATCCCAGCACTTTGGGAGTCTGAGGCTGAGGGGCATCACCTGAGGTTAGGAGTTCAAGACCAGCCTGGCCAACATGGTGAAACCCCTACTAAAAAGACACAATTAACTGCATGGTGTGCACCTGTAGTCCCAGCTACTCTGGAGGCTGAGGCAGGAGACTCACTTGAACCCAGGAGGCGGAGGTTGCAGTGAGCCAAGACCTCGCCATTGCACTCCAGCCTGGGCAACAAGAGCTATCTCAAAAATATATATACATATATCATCTAGTGAACATTCTCGCGTGCACTTATGCATACATTTAGGGATAGAATTGCTGGGTCAGACTGCATGTTGCCAGGAGAAGGTTTTGCATCCTTGCTGGCTGGTAGAAAGCTATTGCCCATCACCTTTGACAGCATTGGGCATGGCAGTTTAACAAAGGCCTCTTCCAATTGGATAGTTGAAAAATGGCACCTTATTTATATTTCTTAAATACTAGTGACAGCAAATATGTGTCACATTTTGAACAGCTAATATATATTTACAAATTTTCCAGGTAATTTGCATATTTTCTTGTTGGAAGTTGAGCGAGAAATCTGAATGTAGAACTTTGTTGTTGTTTTTTTTTGAGACAGGGTTTCGCTCTGTCTCCCAGGCTGGAGTACAGTCACGCAATCATGTCTTACTGCCACCTCAACCTCTTGGGCCCAAGCCATCCTCCTGCCTTGGCTTCCCAAAGTGCTGGGATTACTGTGCCTAGACAGGACTTTTTATATCATTGGGTCAGTTGATGATATAACGTGTATTTTAACAGGTACATCTTAATGCATTGGTATTTTCATGTAATAAGTAACTTTTGAAAGTCTGGCTTAAAAATGAATAGAAATCCTGTCTTTCTACCTCTTAAACATTTCAATTCTTCAAAATATATCTTGTGAAGAGGTCTGTTACAGGAATAACTTTGTTGGACTTTTTTTTTTTTTTGAGACAGGGCCTTACTTGGTGACATGGGCTGGAGTGCAGTGGCATGATCACAGCTCACTGCATCTTCAACCTCTTGGGCTCAAGTGATCCTCCCACCTCAGCCTCCTAAGTAGCTGGGACCACAGGTGTGTGCCACCACGGCCAGCTAATTATTTTTGGTCGAGATAGGGTCTCCCTGTGTTGCCCAAGCTTGTCTCAAACTCCTGAACTCAAGTAATCCTTCTCCATTGACCTCTCAAAGGGCTAGGACTATCCCTGCCACCACACCTGTCCAGGGATAATTTTGAATCTACATCACAGCTCTTTGAAATTATTTTTGATGTAATAATTAAATTTTAGACAAGGTCAGAAATGCACAAATTTAAATAAATGTCCTAAATGCAAAGAATAGGTTAATATTTAGTTTCACAAACCAAGTAAAGCCAGCTGAAGAAGCAAATCATTAACGTATATTACACAAAGAAAATGTGACTGTATTTGAAGATACTGGTCAGAGATCCAAAATATCTCAACCAGGTAGCTAGTCACATAAATCAAACTTAGTTCCATATGCTTAGGACAGGGAGCTAGTTTTTCCAGGTCTCTGGAAGTGGCAGAGATCAAACACTGTGCATTTAAAGAGGTATTTGGTGTTGAGTGCATCTCTTCTTTTTATGGCCCACATGTACATATACCTCATTAAATTTCCAGCCACCTTTGAAGTAGAGAGAATGCCTGTGATGAGTGGCAGTAATTCTGCGGTAGCCCGAGACCCAGTTACTTGCCCAGGGACAGTGGTGTCTGGATCATCAGGTCTCTTTGTTTGAGATGGGCATCTGGTAGAAATTGGAAACATAATATTTTTTGAGTGCTACTTTGTGCCAGGTGTTATTCTAAATGCTTTACGTGTACTGTATCCATTCATTTAATCTTTGCTGCAACCCTCAAATAAGGAAATCCAGGTCTTAATAGATTGAGTAACTTGCCCAAGGTCACACAGCTGCTAAGTGGCAGAGCTAAGATTTGAATCTAGGCAGTTTGGCTCCAGAGCCCATGCTCTTAGCCACCAAGTTGCTCATAGAGATTAAATCACAGAGCCCTGTGATTAAGCAAACAAAAAGAATCTGGCTGGCATGCTGACCTTGGAATAAGTACTCAGGAATTTTTCTTTGGTGGGAGGTTTTAGAACTGTTCCCACCCAATAGAGAATCTGTTTTATCTTTCCATTGCCCACATTGTGAAGCACTGATGTGCGACCTTGGGCAAGCCCTTGACCTTATCTATAAAATGAGGCAAATACCACCTTCCTGATTGCCTGTGGAGTTGGGCTGAGGGTTACATGGTGTAGTGCAGTATTTCTGTGACCCTGGAGCAGACCATCCACATCAGAATCACCTGGGGAACTTGTTAGAGCTACAGATACGAAGGCCCCATCATCTCTCCTCAACCAGAACCTCTGAGGGGGAAGCTTGGGTAGCTTTGCTTTTAACAGACTCTCAGTGATTCTGATGGGCAGCCAGGTTTGAGATCCACTTGGCATAATATCCATGAACACATTTTGTAAACTTAAAATGCCAGGCAAATACTGGGAATACCTCTTCTCTTACAGTCTGACTTTACAGAAATCCAAAGCCACAGGTTGGTTTCCCATGGCTTGAATTCATAGCAGTTCAGCAAACATTTGTTGAGTACCTGTTAGGTGCAAAATCCTATGCCAGGCTCTGCAGGAGTGACAAGGATAAAAGGTAATCTGTTGCTGAGGTCCAGTCGAATTGATAGCCTTGTGAACAGTGATGGAGAGTGTCAGCTGGTTCTCCTCTCCCTCAGAATCACTTCTCTCTGCACCTTTCAGGTGAACTCCAGTTTGCTTTTGTGTGCTTCCTGCTGGGGAATGTGTACGAGGCATTTGAGCATTGGAAGCAGCTCCTGAACCTCCTGTGCCGGTCAGAAGCAGCCATGGTGAAGCACCACACTCTCTACATCAACCTCATCTCCATCCTGTACCACCAGCTTGGTGAGATCCCTGCTGACTTCTTCGTAGACATTGTCTCCCAAGACAACTTCCTCACCAGCACCTTACAGGTGAGCAGTCTTTCTGACTGAGCTGATGCACATGTGGGCCAGAATTGAGGCAACAGTATGTGTTTTGTTTCTTGCTATTCTTCCATGACCCAAAAATGTTTAAATTTCAGTTTCCTAGTCTTGGGATATTTCCTGGTTTTCTCTCTCTTACTCAATTGTAAGTGTCTCTATGCCAGAAATTTTCTCTCTGTACCACCCTCTCCCTATACCTCATCCCCAGAGTGCCTAACAGTGGGATACTTGGATTTGAATTCCTTCCACTCCTTTGGTTTACTCAGCATAAAACAGCTTTTCTTTCTCCCTGTAGCCATGAATTGCTACAACCCAGTAAAGCAAAGTTTTGAAGTTTTTTATTCCCAGTGAAACATCTGCAGCTCCTTAGATCTCATTTAAGCATTAAAATAACTTTGATTTCCTGTTCAAACAAAATTGTGCCAGTTTCTGCAGAGATTCTATGACCGAAAAAGTGAAATTTGCTTTCAACTTGGCAATTAAATTTTCATTATGAGTGGTAATTAGGAAAGAAGCTTCAAACAACTTACAATCTTCATCCTATGCTATTTCCTCCCTTTGCAAACAGATTAGTTTCCTTTCTGTACTTGGGACAGCCTCTGTCACTCACATTGTGTAACTTTCTCAAGAATAGAAGAGGCAGAAGCTGCCAACTATCAGTTTCCATACTTTCCCTCCCATGAGCTTCTTTCTTCTTCCTGTGTGTAGTACCCCCATGAGGCCTGCTCCATATAAGGCAGCTTTTCACCAACCTTCCAGTCCCACTCAGGGTAACAGAAGGGACGAATATTCATTAAATGTTGGGGCTGGGTGGGGTGGTTCATGATTGTAATCCCAACACTTTGGGAGATGAAGGCAGGAGGATCACTTGAGCCCAGGAATTAAAGACCAGCTTGGGCAATATAGTGAGACCCCGTCTCTACAAAAATTTAAAAAATTAGCTAAGTATGGTCATGCACATCTGTAGTCCTAGCTACTTGGGAGGCTGAGACAGGAGGATCACTTAGCCCAGGAGTTTGAGGCTATAGTGAGCAATGATCGTGATCGTGCCACTGCACTCCAGCCTGGGCAACAGAGTGAGACCCTGTTCACTCATTGAATCCCTCTGGAACCCTGTAAGATGGGGATATTATTCCCATTTTACAAATGAGAACACTGAGAACAGTTAAATCATTTACTTGAAGTCATACAGCTGGCAGATGGAGGTCAGGATTTGTACCCAGGCCTGAGTCTTGGTTTCCTGCCTGTGCTTATGCCCTTGTGTAGTGAATACAGTGAATCCCCCAGAAAGGATTCTTGATTGACATCAGTGAAGACTTCATCGAGGTCCTGTTTCTCAGAAGTACAGAACGCTTTTCTAAAGCCAACCTACTGTTGGACGAGTCCCTGTGAGCAAGCATCTGACTTAAAGCTGGCAGTTGAAGGACATGGGTAAACCATGGCAATGAGTCAGTCAAGCGCATGGTTTGAGCCCGGTCTGTTCCACTCAGAAGAGCTGTAAAACTGTCCTTTTACTGCTTCTTCATGTAACAGAGAAATTAAACCCCTTTGTCCTTCCTCTGTGGGGAAAATTTTCCCCAAAGGTACTGGTTATGGGTTGTGAGGCAGTGTGAGGAGGCATTAGCCTGCTAACTTGCCTCTGGCAGTGGCTGCTTCCCTCCTGATGCATATTGATGCTGTCGCACAAACACGGGAGGGCCATGGTGTCGCTGGCTGTCGGGACCATTGTTAGCACAACCAGCAGCTGAGCTCTATAATTGCCAGGCTTTGTTGCCAGCAATGATTTACAAAACAGAAAGTGCCCAGCTCGATTGCTGGATGCCCAGGTGGGTTGTGCAAAGCTGATGGTTGGAAACATTCAGTCTTTGGACTTTTCACCAAGAAAATTCGACGTCATTATTTGAAAAAATCCAGGGCTTGTCCCACAAAAAAAAAAAAAGTCTGAGCATTCTTCATATATAACATTCTACTGAAAAGTGTTGAGGAATATATATATATATATATGAGTTAGCCAGGGTTCCTGCCCTCAAGGGATTTGTTCATTGATTTAGCAGGTAATTGCTGAGCATCTGCTGTATAGAAGACTGTTCTAGAACTGGGAATATAGCTGTGAGCAAAACAGAGTCACTGTCTTGGCTCTTGTATTTTAAGGGAGTTAACTAACTAAGTAACTCCAGATAGCAGTAAGTGTTTTAGAAGGCAGTCCTGCCCTAGTACCATTTCCCTAGCCCTGGCCTTTTGGTCTTACCTAGATTGCATCGGAGTTTACCAGCCTCCATGCTTACCCATTACTCCATCTCTCTCCCACGCTGCCACTTGAGGTGCTGCTCCATAATGCAGCTGTGATCCTGCTTCTCTCTGGCTCCTCATTGCCTAGAAAATTAAAAGCCCAAACATTGTTCGCAAAGGCCATTCTGATCTGGCTTCTTATCCTGTTCTCCAGCTTCTCCTCCTTCTCTCTGTTTTCCCCCATCAACTCCAGCGACAGTGGTCTCTTTGCAGGTTCCCAGATAGGCTATGCTGTTTCATGCTTTTTTAAAAAAAATTGTCATAAAAAACATGGCCGTTCCGTGGTGGTTCATGCCTGTAATCTCAGCACTTTGGCAGGCAGAGGCTGGAGGATCACTTGAGGTCAGGAGTTCGAGACCAGCCTGGCCAACATGGTGAAACCCCATCTCTACTAAAAATACAAAAATTAGCCGGGCATGGTGGCGGGTGCCTCTAGTCCCAACCACTCAGGAGGCTGAGGCAGGAGAATCTCTTGAACTGGGGAAGCAGAGGTTGTGGTAACCGAGATTGTGCCACTACACTCCAGCCTGGGCAAAAAGAGTGAGACTCCATCTCAAAAAAATAAATAATAAAAATGAAATTGTGGTAAAAAACACAATTTAGCATGAGATATGCCCTCTTAACAGATTTTCAGTGTTCAGTACAGTATTGTTAACTATAAGCATCATGCCATCCAGCAGATCTCTAGAACTTCTTCATCCTACATAACTGAAACTTTATACCCATGTTTCATACCTTGCCCGAACCTGATTTTCCCTCTCCCTGGTACGTATTTGCTCATTCTACAACATGCCCTCCAGGCATCCCTCCTCTTTCTCTCTCAATCTCTCTCTCTCTCTCTCTCTCTCTCCCTCTCCCCTTTCCCTACTCTTAGCCTACTTTGTACTTGTCACTATCATATTGCATGAGATTAATATATTGTCTGCCTGACTCCCACACTGAGTCATGGGCTCCTTTTACACGAGGCCTATTTTTTGTTCATCTGGTTATCTTCTTTTTTTTTTTTTTTGAGACATAGTCTTGGTCTGTCGCCCAGGCTGGAGTACAATTGTGCAATCTTGGCTCACTGTAACCTCTGCCTCCCAGGTTCAAGTGATTCTCTGGCCTCAGCCTCCCAAGTAGCTGGGATTACAGGTGCACACCACCACACCCAGCTATTTTTTGTGTGTGTTTTTAGTAGAGACAAGGTTTTGCCATGTTGGCCAGGCTGGTGTTAAACTCCTGACCTCAGGTGATCCACCCAGCTCATATCTGGTTATCATCAATATGTTGTCAAGGCCTAACATTTATTTCATTTCGTGTTATTGGGTGTTTTTAGGTGGATAGAGTTCATAATTATTTTGGCAATGTAAATATCATAGGTATAAACAGTGGAGTCTGATCAAAGGGCATTAGGAGCACCAAAGAGGGACTGGTTAATTCTGACTGGGGTTGAGATTTGACGGGATAAAGGACTAGGAATGGTTTTTTTTTTTTTTTTTTTTTTTTTGAGACGGAGTCTCGCTCTGTCACCCAAGCTGGAGTGCTGTGGCCGGATCTCAGCTCACTGCAAGCTCCGCCTCCCGGGTTCACGCCATTCTCCTGCCTCAGCCTCCCGGGTAGCTGGGACTACAGGCGCCGCCACCTCGCCCGGCTAGTTTTTTGTAGTTTTAGTAGAGATGGGGTTTCACCGTGTTAGCCAGGATGGTCTCGATCTCCTGACCTCGTGATCCGCCCGTCTCGGCCTCCCAAAGTGCTGGGATTACAGGCTTGAGCCACCGTGCCCGGCCAGGAATGGTTTTATGCAAAGGTGGAAGTGGGGGCATTTGACCATGCACTTGAGGGATGACTGAGATTTCAAAAGGCACAATATGGAGAAGTATATTATAAAACTTTTTTTCTGTTTTAAATGGAGAGTCACGTTGATGCTATGTTGGCAGTGAGAGTCCAGTTCTCCACACAGAGGCATTCACTCAGGGCATTTGTGACTGAATGAATTGGCCCATAAAAGGCTTCATCAGCCAGCCGCCTACCCTCCCAGGTAGTCAAGTAAGCGGAACTGGCTTTCTTACTTAGGAGCTTAAATGACTACTACCCATGGAGAGGGATTGGTGTTTGTGTGTGTGAGCACTTAAAAACAGCCACATTAGCATGGATAAAATCAGCCACGTAATGGAATGCTCTTAGCCATTAATTTTTTTTCGACTTTCTCATCTGAGGCCTTTTGAGTAGAAGCCACTGGTTTTACAAATCCCTTGGATTTCACTTGAATAAAAGTGATTTGTTTTACAAAATAGATACAGTTTTTTCTTTTATTTAAAGCAACGTAAGTCATCATAATTCATTTAAAACCAATGAAAGGATAATCTGAATTTAATGATATGTTAGAAAGTGAGTTATGTACAAAATAAGGATTTTTATTGTTGATTGTGTAGTATTTAGGCATATAGTCATCTAACCTGTTTTTAAAAATACTTCTAGTTACAATAGGCCATATATGCTTTCCAACTTCCTTTTTTGCTAGTATTCTAAATATGCGTTCATCTTTAACTTGAGGGAAAACACCAACTCGACAATGAGGTCTGTGGTATTTTTATCACGATGCCCACTATGATAAATGTGCCTGCCTACTCCTACGCTCTTGCCATTAGCTATCTCTTTTGCGTACTTCGTCTCACTGAGCCCTCACAACAGTGCTAGAGGCTAGGTCTGTAATCCCATTGTACAGATGAGGAAGCAGGCTCAGGGAGGTCACATAATTTGCTCAAAATCCACAGAGCTAATGGAAGGCAAGGCTGAGCTTTACATTCTACAGCCTGTGGTGGGCTTCCGTATATGATTAGAGCCCCAGATGAAACATCCCAGATTTTTCAAACTGACCTCAGGTGATCTCATTCGCGCTGCTTTTCACCTTCCTGGTCATCATTGTGAAACAATAGTCTTGCTTTTAATACCACTTTCTTCTGCTGCAAGTAGAAACAAAATCTTCTACCTATTGCTAGTTTCATTCTAAGTTGAATAATTATTTGGGAATTGAAAATTTAGGAAATGTCATCTTTTGGTCTAGCTAAAAAAATAGGATAAGATAGTGACATAGCTACCTATCTTGATATTTTGAATTTCTCGAGGTGACCTAACTGAACTCAATTTATTTAACTTAGGTTTAAGAGAAGCTTTCACATGTATGACTAAAGTAATTTAGAATTTCATAATACACAGATTAAATGATTAAAGTGTTCATGCTTTATTTTATATTTGAAGAAAAACACCCAGTAGATGTGCTTTTGTTTTAGATAAATGCGTTTGTTTGCAAAATATTATCCTATTTCAAAAGTATTTTTTAAATATTTAGTATTAATCTGCTGAGATTAAGGTGATTTATGTCCCAGTGATGTTAAAAAGTGTTGATTTGATTTTGTTTTAGTGAATAAAATAACTAGATCACTGTTAAGTTTTCCTGAAGAAGGCATAAAATTAATCTGAAAGTAAAAGAATTGTTATTTCTTGGAAACTAAGTAGTATTTAAACATCTTCATTTCTGAATTGTGAGGAGTTTTTACAAATACCAAGTTTGTAAAAATGTGGTCAAAAATAGATGAGGGGATGCCAGGGGTTAGTGGTGAGGGAAGGGTTTGACTGCTAAGGGGCAGCATGAGGGAGCTGTTTGGAATGATGGGATGGTTCCATGTCCTGATTGGGGAGGTGGTTACACAATTTATATGCACCTTCAAACTCAGAACTGGATATCAAAAGCAAACACTGTGAACATATATCATATGGTGGTTGCATGGGGGTATATATATATTTGTCCAGAAGAACTGAGCATTTAAAATTGATGAATTTACTAACCTGGGCAACACAGTGAGAGAGAACCTGTCTCTATAAAAAATAAAAAAAAAAAAAAAAAATCCCAGGCGTGGTGGCCATGCCTTTTTTTTTTTTTTTTTTTTGAGACAGAGTCTCGCTCTGTCGCCCAGGCTGGAGT
>NW_016826726.1:197604-205089 GCF_001698545.2 Rhinopithecus bieti
GATCTCAGCTCACTGCAAGCTCCACCTCCCGGGTTTACGCCATTCTCCTGCCTCAGCCTCCCGAGTAGCCGGGACTACAGGCGCCTGCCACCTTGCCCGGCTAGTTTTTTGCATTTTTTAGTAGAGACGGGGTTTCACCGGGTTAGCCAGGATGGTCTCGATCTCCTGACCTCGTGATCCGCCCGTCTCGGCCTCCCAAAGTGCTGGGATTACAGGCTTGAGCCACCGCTCCCGGCAGCTCATGCCTTTAATCCCAGCACTTTGGGAAGACAAGGTGCAAGGATCACTTGAGCCCAGGTGTTCCAGACCAGCCTGGACAACATGGCGAAACCCTGTCTCTACAGAAAATACAAAATTAGCTAGGCATGGTGGCATGCATCTATAGTCTCAACTAGTGAGGAGGCCGAGGTGGGTGGATCACTTGAGCACAGAGGTCAAGGCTGCAGTGAGCTGTGATCATATCATTGTGCTCTAGCCTGGGTGACCCTATCTCAAAAAAAAAAAAAAAAATTGTCTAGGTGTTGGTGGCATACCTGTAGTCCTAGCTGCTTGGGATGATGAGCCCAGGAGTTCGAGGCTGCAGAGAGATATGATCACGCCACTGCACTTCAGCCTGGGTGACACAGCAAGACTCCGTCTCAAAAAAAAAAACAAAAATAAAAATTAAAAAATAAATAAATAAATAAAATTAAATGAATAAAATTAATTGTGTGTAAGTTATACCACAATAAGGTTGATTTTTTTGTTTATTTTTTTTTAAGTCAATCCAGACTATGCCCTGTGTCCTGGAGGCTGCAGAGGGGACAGTTCCAGAAGCACCTTGGTTCCCCACAAGGCAGTGCTAAAACTGAATATTAGGGATGGATTAAGCCTCTGTCAAGACAAAAGGTCTGGGTAGGGGAAGGATGAAGCAGAGATGCCTCTGCTTTGACAGGACTTTGCTCAGCATTCGTCACTGTGTGTTGCAGCACGCCCAGTGTCTTGCCTCTACGGCGGGAATAGTCAGTTCCTGGGCTGCCTCCCACGCTGTGGAAAGATCAAGTTGGTGAGTTCTTTAAAAAGGACGAAGCACTTTTTAAATTAGAAACCTTACTTGTTAGACTGAAGGTGTCTGTTTTACCTGCCTCTAGTGGAATTTATTCCCAGGCAGTGTTTGAGAGGTGCTTCAGGAGGATGGGTGATGAGCGTGAGCCCAGCTTGTTCCAGCCTGTCACTGCTGGCCATTGCCAAGTGCAGGGCAGTTCCTGGGTCTCATTAGGTCATTTGGGGAGTACCCTTTGGGCTCTAACTCTATACCTGGCCCTGGGCAATATGCTTTGTGGGACACATCAATAATTAGGATGCAGTCCCCACTTTTAGAGGGTGCAAATCACTGTGATACAAGCACAGTGTGAGGAATGCCATGAGGGAGGCTTGGGCACAGTGCTGGGGAACAGGGGTCCGAGCATTTCATGTCACAAGGAGGTGGCTTGAGAGCCATGGCGTTCAGGGGCCTGGTAAAGAAGCTGCCTCCTCCCTAAGATGAGCCTTTCATTCTCCCCGGCATCACCACATCATTATTGAACAGCTATTTGGTGCTAGGCACTGTACAAAAGTGAACCAAAAATTGAACCTGTGGTTGTCTTCATTCTTCTGTTCACGAAACATCTAATGGGTTCTTTTTGTGTGTCGGGCGCTGTGCTGAGAGTGGAGCACAGTGTGAAAGAGCCGCTGCTGTGAGGTTGCTCCTTGTCTGGTGGGCGAGATCAACAGCAAATGGCCTGTTACCTTACTGAGACTGATCAAGGTAGCCCTGGGGCTGAGGGAGCGCAGAGGAGCACCTGCTCCATCCTTGGTCTGGAAGACATCCTAAAGGAGGTGATGTCTGAGCCGAGCCTGAGTCTTTAGGAGAAATTCGTAGGTGAAGGAGGAGAAAGCAGGAGGTGGAAGGGTGTTAAGAGCAGAGGGAAAAGCGTGTGTGCAGAGAGGCACAGAGGAAGCAGTGGCACATGTTTGGGCGGCTGCTCAGTGGCTGAAGAGCAGGGACTGTGGAAAGTCATCCAATTCCCATGTAAGAAAGGGAAACTGGAAGAGACTTGGTAATTCAGCCCAGCAGGCTCCCCACAACCTCTGGGGATGGCGTCATGGGTGTGCAGGGCCTCCAGAGCTAAAACTGTTTGAGAGAAGGCTTCTGTGCTGTCCATACCAGGCCCCTCCCCAGAGTTCAGCCTTGCTCCAGGCAGGCTCCACTAGCTGCCTACAGACAGGCCGACCCCTGGCTTCCCCATGGCCCTCGCCACCAAGATCACACAGCCCCTCTAATTAGTTATTGATCTGGTATTTTGTTGTGGCTGTGCTTCCCACTCCTACGTATAGTCGATTCCCAAGTTAATGAAGCTGGATTCTGTACCGTCCCCCTTCCCCCGCATCACTTCTCCCTGGGCTCACACTGCTGCTACTCCAACGGAATGGCTCCAGACAAAGACCACTGAAAACGAGCCGCACTCCTGCTAACAGGAAGATGGCACAGAAGCGGGTGGGAGGAATATTGCCTCTGGAATCAGCTGCAGAGTACGCCTGTTGCCTTTGTTGGGTCAGGTCTCCTGGGGCCCAGCATCTTTCCATGGTGGCCTGAAAGCCAACTGTGGCATAAGGGTGATGTGGATCAAAGAGCTTCTTCCACCGTCACACCCCTGTGTCTCTGGGTGGGCCTGTAGGGTAGCAGATGGTAGTCTGGGAAAAAACACTTCTTCCTTTCTGGGTAATTTGTATTCAGTCATTTAACTCCTCTCAGCTTCCATTTCCTTAAAATAGGCATTCTTTTGTATCTTCCCAGGGTGTTGGGAGGATCCAGTTGGATGCTCTGTGAAACTTCTTTGAAAACAGTATAAGAAGGAATCATGGGTTTGCTGTTACTCTTAGGAAGGGACTGGAATCCCAGACAATCTGGAATGGGGTTTCAGAAGATACACAATGGCCAATGTGCACATGAAAACATACTCAATATCCACTGATCATTAGGGAAATGCAAATCAAAACTACAGTAAGATACTACCTCCCACCTATTAGAATGGCTATGATTTAAACACACAGAAACTAACAGGCGTTGGCCAGGATGTGGAGAAATGAGAACATTTGTGCATTGCTGGTGGGAATATAAAATGGTACGGCCCCTGTGAAAAACAGTGTGGCAGTTCATCACAATTTAAACAGGGAGTTCCCATCTGATCCAACAGCTCCACTCCTGGGTTTCTGTGCAAAAGAATTGAAAGCAGAGACCCTAAGAGATATGTGTACACCCATGTTCATAGCAGCATTATTCACAATAGCCAGAAGGTAAAAACAACACAAATGGACATTGACAGATGAATAGACAAACAAAATGTGGTATCTGCATACAACAGAATATTATTCAGCCTTCAAAAGAAAGGAAATTCTGACACATGCTGCATCATTAATGAACCTTGAAGGATATTATGCTAAGTGAAATGAGCCAGTTGCAAAAGGACAAATGCTGTATGATTCCACTTAGATGAGGTGCCTACAGATTCATAGAGATGGAAAGTAGAATGTGGGTTGCCAGGGCCTGGAGGGAGGAGGGAGGGGGAGTTGCTGTTCAATGGCTGCAGAGTTTTGGTTGGAGATGATGGAGTCATTCTGGAGATGGATGGTGGCGATGGTTGTACAGCAATGTTAATGTACTTAATGCTACTCAACTGTACACTTAAAATGGCTAACAGTAAATATGTATATTTTGCCACAATTTAAAAAAATATTTAAAAATGGTTGAAATAGTAGATCTTATGTACAGATGCTCCTCAGCTTCCCATGGGGTTATGTCTTAATAAACTGTAAAGTCAGATATACTGTAAGTCAAAAATGCATTGATTACACCTAATGTCCCTAACATTGCATCTCAGCCTCGCCCACCTCAAACGTGCTCAGAACACTAACACTAGCCTACAGTTGTGCAAAACCATTTAACACAAAGCCTATTTTATAATGAAGTGTTGAATATCTCGTGTAATTTCTTTAATACTGTAC
Source organism: Rhinopithecus bieti (assembly GCF_001698545.2). Taxonomy (NCBI): domain Eukaryota; kingdom Metazoa; phylum Chordata; class Mammalia; order Primates; family Cercopithecidae; genus Rhinopithecus; species Rhinopithecus bieti. The sequence goes on from NW_016826726.1 coordinate 201,628, forward strand.
TGAAAGAAACAATTCAAAGTGTGGTTTCTTCTGAATGTGTATCACTTTGCATCATCATAAAGTCGAAGTGTCGTAAATTGAACCATCGTAAGTCAGGGTCCATCTGTATATTTTACCACAATAAAAAAAAATCAAAGACAGCTTTTAAGGGGGATAGAAACCTCAAACTGGCAGCCTGTGGCCCATTTAGAAGATTAGAGCAGCAATTCAGTCTTGTTGGCTTGGGGCCTAGGACTTTATGGGGTCCAGGGGCTTATAAGCACCCCCAAGCCTTTCTTAGGACCTTAGTACCGACTGGTGTAGCTACTACCTGTTCCTCTGGGATACTGCCCAGGTGTCCAGTAGAACCCCCAGGGGGTGGGGCCAGGGTAATGGCCCCAGCCTTAACAGTGGGGCATCTCTGCCCAGATAGTAATTTTCCATTCTAGTCCTGCCCTAGCATCTCAGCTGGGTTTGGACCTTCTTTCTTGGTTTGGGGGGAGCACAGCAGGTGTCCTGGGCCTATGCCAGCAGCAGCTGATCTACCCACCCCAGAGAGCCGAACACCATGAGGAAATTTCCACAGCTTTCTCATGCTCGCCCCCCGTCTTCTCAGGAGTGACTTATCCTCTGTTCTCTGTAGGTTTTCTTTTCCTCTGCCTGCAGCATTGCCGTGGATGCCACCCTGAGGAAGAAAGCTGAAAAGTTCCAAGCTCACCTGACCAAGAAGTTCCGGTGGGACTTTGCTGCAGAACCTGAGGACTGTGCCCCTGTGGTGGTGGAGCTCCCTGAGGGCACCGAGATGGGCTAACTCGGGCAGCACTCTCAGCTGCGAGGGGCCCCTTGCCACAGGGCTGCAGTCCTTGCCTCTCCATTTACTTCTTCCTATCCTGGGACCTGCCAGGGCAGCAATCTCTCCAGATCCCGCAAAGATGGAGCTAGAATTCCCTTTTTCACTGATAAATATGTTTCTTCATTGCCAAAGAGGCTGTACCCATCCTGAAGGCACATTTGTGGGTTCCCCATCAGCTGGGCCTTAGTGCTAACCTGGCTGAATTTCACACAGGCTCTTACAGAAGCTCCTAGGGGAGACCTGCCTACACGGCAACCAGATTCCCTCTGAGTGAGAAGGAATTGACCCAGAAGTCCTAGAAAGAACTGATTGCTTGTTCCATAGGAGCTTAGAAAACAAGAAACCCTGGATTGCCCAGGGGGTCTGAGAGGTCAGTTGGTGACTTTTTTTGCAGTTAAATGGAGGGTGATGGGGAGATGAGCCTGCCTCTTGCTGAATGGGAGCAGAGGACTTGGGCCTGCGGCTTCTTGGAAGCCCTTGATTGGGAAGAGAGTGTCAAGGGAGGCAGCTGGATTCAATCTGGCAGGTGGTCAGCTTCAGCTTTCTCCATTAAAATCCCATTCTCATGTCCAGAGGCCCAGTGGGTCATCTCCCAAGGTGGGGGTAGCCCCTGGCCTCAGGGGCCTTGCTGGTGCTGTTACCTCCCACCTGCTCCATTCCGAGGCCTCACCCAGAAGTGGGACCCTCCCCTTCCTCACCAGAGCCACCGTGACTGTTTCTCATGACCTGGAGCGTCAATAACAACCAGAAAGGTTTCTGCCCAGGGCAGGCTTCTTAAGGCCCTTATGAAGTTTTGTGCCTTCCAAGTGCTGAAGAAGACCTGGTCAGCCTAAATCTTCCCAGTCCTGCTGTGGAGCTGTCAGTCACTGGAATAATAAGCTCCTGGTTCCTTGGCAGTCCTGGGGGCACGCCTTTCGTGCTATGTGGCAGGGTTCCTCTCTAGACAAGTACACAGGCTCTGCCACCCTGACATCAAACTGTTGTACTATGATCACAGTCCCTGTGCCATCCTTTTCCAAGGCTGGGGCTCACACCAGGTTTTTGAATGAGAATCCCTGCTGGTTAAGACTTTTGCTTCCACTTGTTTCCTTGGAGATGTTTTTCCAAGAGCATAATGTACATTAAAGTCTTCGAGTTGAGACAGAATCCCCTTGTGTGTGTGTCTCTTGCAGTTAATCTGCCTGATCTCCAGAGCAGCCAGGCTACTGTCCATAGACACACACCTCCCTCCAGTGTCTGGGAGACCTGCCCAACCTCTGTGGAGTCTGGAAGAGGCAGGCAGCCAGTGTTCCTCCTGTTCCTCTGAGGCCCCTGAGACAGGCACACAAGGAAGAAGGGATGAGGCCCCATGTCTCAATAATAACCCAAGATTCACCTCATATGAATTGGCTCCTCTTTTTCTCCCAAAGCCCACTCATCAGAACTACCTGGGGAGCTTGTGAAAACTATCTTTAAAGGAGTGAAGTCCTGATACATGCTACAACATGGATGAACCTTGAGAACGTGCTAAGTCAAAGACAAGGACCACCTATTACATGATTTCATTCACATGGCATGTCCACTATAGGCAAATCCACAGAGAGAGAGAGTCAATTAGTGGTTACCAGAGAATAAGAGACTGGAATGGGAGTGACTGCTGATGAGTCTGGGATTTCTTTTTGATGTGATGAAGATATTCTAGAATCAGATGGTGGTGATGGTTGTACAACCTTATGAATTTACTAAAAACCACTGGAAGTAAGCACTTGAAAATGATTAATCTTATGGTATGTAAATTACATCTCAATAATTTCTGAAAAGGGAGATTCCCAAGTCCCATCCTGCAGAGTTTCGGAGGCAGCGAATCCGGATGGGGCCTGAGTTCTGAGGCACACTCTTGTTTTGTTTTGTTTTGTTTTTTTGAGACGGAGTCTTGCTCTGTCACCCAGGCTGGAGTGCAGTGGTGCGATGTTGGCTCATTGCAAACTCTGCCTCCTGGGTTCACGCCGTTCTTCTGCCTCAGCCTCCCGAGTAGCTGGGATTACAGGCGCCCACCACCACGCCCGACTAATTTTTTGTATTTTTAGTAGAGACGGGGTTTCACCGTGTTAGCCAGGATGGTCTCAATCTCCTGACCTCGGAGGCACACTCAGTTTTAAGTAACATTACCTGTAAGTGACAGCATTGCTATTAGTACCTGGAGCTCCCCTGGGACAGAATCTGTCTCCCATCAGGGCAATACCTGAAAGTTGGATCATGTAACCTTGTTCCCCAAGCATTCAGTCAGTATTCCTGTGTTTACACAGATGCACACCCCCTACACACACACACAACAGGTTAAACAAAACTAGCTACTATTTACCAAGGGCTCTGTTCTGTTACTTCACTGAAATCCTCAGCAATATGTGGTAAGTACTCCAATTATCCCCATTTTTTATTTTTTAAATTTATTTTATTTTATTTATTTATTATTATTATTTTTTATTATACTTTAAGTTAGGGTACATGTGCATAATGTGCAGGTTTGTTACATATGTATACTTGTGCCATGTTGGTGTGCTGCACCCATCAACTCGTCAGCACCCATCAATTCATCATTTATATCAGGTATAACTCCCAATGCAATCCCTCCCCCCTCCCCCCTCCCCATG
>NW_016826726.1:207834-245966 GCF_001698545.2 Rhinopithecus bieti
TTTGAGACGGAGTCTTGCTCTGTTGCCCGGGCTGGAGTGCAGTGGCCGGATCTCAGCTCACTGCAAGCTCTGCCTCCCAGGTTTACACCATTCTCCTGCCTCAGCCTCCCAAGTAGCTGGGACTACAGGCGCCCGCCATCACGCCCAGCTAGTTTTTTGTATTTTTTAGTAGAGACGGGGTTTCACCATGTTAGCCAGGATGGTCTTGATCTCCTGACCTCGTGATCCAGTCACTTCGGCCTCCCAAAGTGCTGGGATTACAGGTGTGAGCCATCGCGCCTGGCCGAGATGCTGCAATTTAAAGGGAGTGGCATTTGAGCAAAGATTTAAAGGTGAGCAAGTGAGCCATGTAGGGGTCTGGAGAGTGTTCCAGTAGAACAAGCAGCAAAGGTAAAGACCCTGGGGCAGGAGCCTGTCTGGTGTATTGCAGGAGCATCAGGGGGTCAGGGTCAGTAGGCAGGAGTGGGGTGATCAAAGATGAGAATAGTAGGAGAGGAAACCAGAGAGTAACTTACAGAGGGACCGGGTTGTCCAGGGCCTATGGGCTGTTGTAAGACAGCGAAATGGGGACACATTTGAGGGTTTCAGGCAGAAAAGTGTCATGAGCTGACCCATCTTTTTGCTTTTTTTTTTTTTTTTTGAGACGGGGTCTCACTATGTTGCCCAGGCTGGGTGCAGTGGTTATTCACAGGTGCTGTCACAGCACCCTACAGCCTCAAACTCTCAGAGTCAAGTGACCCACCTCAGCCTCCTCAGTAGCTGGGACTACAGGCATGAGCTACACCCGGCAGCTGACTTCTGTTTGTAACAGGATGCCAAGCTGCTGTGTTGGATATAGACTGCAGGGGGTAAGGGTGGAAATAGAAGGACCACTAAGGAGCTAGTGTGACAATCCCAGGGAGAGGTAATAGTGTCTCAGGTCACAGTGGTGTCAGGGGTGCAGGCTGTGCTGTACCATGATTCAAAAAAGGGACGGACAGGATGTCTTTGAAGGTCTCTTCTAGCCTGATAGCCTCCACTTCTTCAAGGCCACAGATCTGGGCAGAATGCCAACTTGTTGGGCCCGCTCCCCCAACAGGAGTTGCTTCTTGACTGTCCTATCATGGGGTACGTTGAGCCTTCCTATTCTCAGATGCCCATGGTAATTTTGGGGAGGTGGGGCAATGATGAAGAATTGGGAGGGCTGTCACGGGTGTTCTGGGTGCTGGGTGGCAGTGGAGGACTTGAAGTGGCTCTGCTGAGAGGCAGTGGGTGGGTCAGGGCCCCTGCTAGACTGTGGTCGCTCCACCAGTGCCTGTGTGGATGTTCCTGCTGCTGGTGGGCAGTGAGGAGAGTCCCACTTACTGTTCCGGTGTCCATACGACTAAAAGGGAATTGAGGGCCAGCCGCCATGGCTCACACCTGTAATCCCAGCATGTTGGGAGGTTAAGGCGGGCAGCTTGCTTGAGCTCAGGAGTTCAAGACCAGCCTGGGCAACATGGCGAAACACCATCTCTACAAAAAATCGTAAAATTAGCCAGGCATGGTGGCTCACACCTGTAGTCCCAGCTACTCAGGAGGCTGAGGCAGGAGAATTGTTTGAGCCCAGGAGGTTGAGGCTGTGTGAACTATGATCACGCCACTGCTCTCCAGCCTGGGTGAAAAAGCAAGACCCTGTCTCAAAAGAAAACCCCAAAAAAACAGGAGTTGAGGGCATGTGAATTCTCTCTTGGTACTAATGGTTCTTGGTTGGAATCATTCATACACCCACTTCTGCCACGGAAGTTCCTGGATGTAGAGGCGATTACTAAGAGCCGGAGTGTGTTGGGGGCTTCCCTCCTGGCTGCCGGGCACTGTGTCAAGCCCTTGCCTTCTTCAGTCTGGAGCACCAGCTCTCCAGGGAAGGCCTCATCCTTCCGCCTTGTCCAGACAAGGAAGAAGGAAGGCAAGGCCCCGCAAGGTGAAGGGACTTTCTGGAAAGCAGAGGCTGCTGAGCCCGGCTGGTGTTGGAGCCCAAGCCTGTGAGTCCCACCCTGCCCCTACCACCATGCAGCGCTCCTCAACAAAGACGGCTACTTAATCCAAGGTCATCATCAGTGGATCCGAGGCTGCAGCCTGGTGACTGGCAGTATCAGTCACAAGGGTGGCAGGCAGGCCCCACTGGCCTCTGGGGTCATGAGAGCTTGCTGAGTTTTCCACCCAGACCCTTTGTGTCTGTGTCTGGCCTCTGGGGACACCGGACTGACCTGGCCCAGAGCAAGGTGGTAACTGCGGGTGGGGTTACTTCTGATCTGGAAGGAGCCTGCCTCTGCCCTCCTTGGGAACAACGAGGGCCAGTGAGGGGCCACTCAGGGTGGAATGCCCGAGCAAAGGCCGCCCTCCTCTCACCCATCCCTGTCCTACCACAGCTGCTGTTGATTTTTGCAAAAGGCATTTCCTTTAGAAAGAGATGCTACATACGGGTATGGTGGCTTATACGTGTAATCCCAGCACTTCGGGAGGCCAAGGTGGAAGGATCACTTGAGCCCAGGAGTTTGAGACCAGCCTGGGCAACACGGTGAGATCCCTTCTCTAGAAAAAAAAAATTTTTTTTTAATTAAAAAACAAAACAAAAAAAAGATGCTGCGAAAGCGAAGCCCCTGAGGGGCTGACTCAGCGGCCGGCCGCCCTCTGGATAGGCCTCGCCTCAGCTGTCCACCCTGTGGGTCAATAAGCGAGACACCTCACTCGGAGTACAGCAGCCTGACAGCAGCAGTGGGACAGGGCTAGTTAGAGGAGCTCTCTGTGGTCCGCTTGAGCGAGGAAGACGACACCATTGCTCATTTCCCTTTTGGAAAGGGTCTATCTATGTCCTTTGTCCCTTCTTCTCTTAGTGTCCTCACATGTTTTTGACACTGTATTTATCGTATCGCAAATACATTAGTATGATAAATATTTCCCCCAGTTTGCCATTTGCTTTTTTAATGTTTTGATTTTGAAATGTATGCTTTATTTTTTATGTTACATGTGTCGAGCTTTTTCTTTTTGATTTTTTTCCCATTGCTTTAATCTGCATTGTGTTCCAGTTTTTCCTAGTTTTTTTTTTTTTTTTTTTTTTTTTTTTTTTTTTTGAGGCGGGAGTCTCGCCTGTTCCGCCCGGACTGGAAGTGCAGTGGGCCCGGATCTCAGTCATGCAAAGTTCCGCCTCCCGGGTTACCACGCCATTCTCCTGCCCTCAGCCTCCCGAGGTAGGTGGGGACTACGGCTCCCACCAACCTCGTCCGGCTAGTTTTTTTTGTATTTTTAGTAGAGACGGGGTTTCACCATGTTAGGGCCAGGATGTTCTCGGATTCCTGACCTCGTGATCCGCCCGTCTCGGGGCCTCCCAAAGTGCTGGGATTACAGGCTTGAGCCACCGCGCCCGGCCTCTTTGTTTATTTTGTATTTTACTGTAGTCAAAATCATGTTTCCTCAGCCCCACCTCCTCCAGCCCCACCTCCTCCAGCCCCACCTCCTCCAGCCCCACCTCCTCCAGCCCCACCTCCTCCAGCCCCACTGCCACCTTTCATGCCTCACATCTGTTTTCGATATTTCCTCTCCTCTTGAGTCCTAGCACGCTGCCTCACACCTCCATCCTCGTCCCCTCCTCAAACACCAAGGGCCTCTCACAAACCTTCCTGACCCCTCCTGGCATTTGCAGTCAGAAGAACCACACACATGGCTGACTCCGGGTGTCTGAGTCTAGTGGAGCAGAATGCTTTTCTTGTTGCTTCTCAGGGACTAGAATCATCTGCTTAAGATTCTGCATGTCCATACTTGGAAGGTCATTTACATAAATAGGTCATTGATTGGAAGACTCCCCCCTCCTCTCTGTCCTTTAACTAAAGGCCCCTCGAATAGCCGGCGGTTGCTGTTGTTTTAGATGTCATAGCCCATTTCTGTTCACCTCTCTTCTAATGTCAGGTCTCCTCTGCTTTCAGGACGACATTTTCTGCTCCCTGTCATCTTTGGTGGTAGTGCCAATCACAGTACCTCACCCTGTCCTTCCACTCACCGGGACAGACACACAACTCTAGCTAGGCCAACTGGCATCTTCCCTGGGATGCTTCTTCAAGAAGGCGCAAAAGGACCCCACTTGCTTTTAGAGCTGTGGCTCTAGAGGACTCTCAGTTAGACCTACTGGGGTCATCATCCCTATCACAGAAAGCCCTTGTACCTGAAATGAGGGTGAGCCCAACACAGAAGGAAGCTGAGCTGAGAGACAAGAGCAAGAGAAGCCAAGAAAAATATCTGGAGCACCTGGATGCAGCCTCTCCTGCATCCCACAATCCTTGGGCTTCCTCCTACATGAGCCCATACATTACCTTTTAATTTGAGCCCCTTTATGACAGGTTTTTGCTAAAGAATCCTGATTCACCCCTGCATTGTGATGCTTTGGACTTCATTGCCTGCCCACCTATAAAACTCCTAAGATGTCAAAGCTGAAAGGGGCTTTAGAGACCACAGTCTCATGCTACAGTTGGTGAAACGAGGGAAAGAACTTGTCCAAGGTCACATGGTGCATCGTTTCCTGCTCAGCAGCAAGGAAAAGAGCTTGAACTCACTGCCCAGCAGCCCGGACGGCGCTGTGGCCTCTGTGATGGCATTGCAGTGCTTAGTGGCTATTGATCTGTTGTTTTGGATGAGTTATCCAGACAGGATTGCCACTGCCACACGAGCGCATGTGCAGCCCAGGGAGAGCTCTAGGGTGGGGCCAGAGCGGGGGTGGGGAGGGCATCGTTGCTGCTGCTTCAGCCCCTGTCGGGAGAGAATGAGAAAATGGTGGTGAACAAGACCTTGCTGACACTCACTGTGGGCCATGTGCCGTGTTAAATGGGCGTAGTAGCTTTACATTCATTCTTCTCAGCCTTGCAGCGTCCCTGTGAAGCAGGTGCTATGGGAATCCCTGTTCTATCAGTGGGAAAACAGGAACTTCCTAGTGGTCACACTGCGATTGAGTCACACGCTTGGACTAACCGGGGTCAGCCTGACTCCAGAGCCTGACTCTTGCACCAAGGAGGGGCAAAATCAGGCAGGCCACATGGATGAGTAGAGGCCCACGTGAGGAGTGTGGGAGAGCGTGCCTCGGCTCCCCAGCTCTGGCCCAGGGCAGCCAATTTAAGGCAGACTTGTCAGAGCTTCCAGTTTTTCAAGAGAAGCTGGAAATCTGGACTTTTATGTGAAATGTCTCTATTTTTAAATGTTGGCAAAGAAATTCAGATTTAAAAAAAAGCACACACACACACTGTGCAAGGCAACCCAAACCACATTTGCAAGCCAGCGGATTGCAACTTTTCAACTTTACTATATTCTTTCTGTGGCTGAAGGAAGCTGTTCTAACCCACAGGACTCTGTCCATCACCTGGTAGGAGAGGGGACCTACCTGGATGTAGTTAGGATGCCACCCTGCCCTGCTCATACTCACTCATTTCTGAGTGTGTGTCAGAGGCCAGCCAATGCCAGAAGCAGGGATTGGGCAGGGCGGGTGGTGGGGCTCATGTGCTTGCCGGGGAGGGCCAGGAGCATAGAAGAAGCCTCCTTATCCAATGTTACAGGTGAGGAAATTGAGACCAAGTGAGGCCATATAAACAGCTGGGTCCCCGGCGACACATGGAAAGAGCTGCTGGGACCGGGTCCAAGGTCTTCCTGAACCATAAGTATGGTCCTCTGAGCACACACTACCCTGCTGTTGGCCTTTTGGCTGGTAGAGGAGACACCTGGATTCTGGGATGTGGCAGATCCCAGCCTTGCCCATGATAAGGATAATAAGGAAGTCACTGAAACTCTGTGAGCCCCAGTTTCTCCATCTGTAAAATGGGCATCTCCTCTGTAAAACAGAGGCATTGGCTCTGCCTCCATGTCCATGTAAAACTATGGCCCCAAGGCCCAGAAGGGTAGATCGTGGCAGATTCCTCACCTCCAGGAGCAGGGCACTGAGCCAAAGATACCTGCAGCCCCCTCTCTGGTGCCTCTGGGGCTGGGACTGTTCTGGGCACGTGCTGAGTTATGGTGACACATCCAGAGCTGAGTCTGTGTCTCCCACCTGCCCAGTCCTCTGGGAAAGGAGTGGGGGTCAGGAAGGTGAGGGGGGCTTCATTTCCAGGTCACCATCCTCAGGCCTGGGCCTGACACAGAGGAGAATGAGCGGGAAGGTGGATGAACAGCATCCTAACAGTTCTTGTCCACACCCTTCACCCGTATGCCAAGCTCTTAGTTTACGCCATGCTTCATCCCAGCGGAGTCTTGTGCTGTGGGGGGAGCTGCAGCCCTGCCCTCATCCATTCACCATGCATGTACCCCTTCTTTTCAGGAGGTAGCTCCCAACTCTCCCCAGGGCTCAGAGTTGCCCCCGAGACCCTGACCCAGGCCCAGTCAGGGCAGCCATCCCCAGATTTCCTTGGGACACTGGGTGTCAGCTGCCTCCCCCCATCCTTGGCCTGGTGGGACCTGGGGGCTCTCAGCTACCCAGCCAGGAGATCAGCCCCCAGCAGAACGGCCCTACCTCAGCCTCTCTGTGTCTTTGCGGGTCCTCAGCACTTCACCTGGCCTCAGAAACTACCTCTCAGCCTGAGGGTCCCCACAAGTGTTTGGACTGATGCCCCTGCCTCGGCTTGACTGATCGAGGTTGAGCCTCATGGCCCCCAGAGGGCAGAGCTGAGACCCATAGGGTGAAGCCACAGGAGGCAGATGGAAAACCTTAGTGTGAGGTATAACTTACCATCAAAGCTGCCTACAATGGAATGGGCTCTTTTTAAGAGGTAAGTTTTCTGTTCCCGGAGATTTGAAAGTAAAACCTGGCCGGGCGCGGTGGCTCAAGCCTGTAATCCCAGCACTTTGGGAGGCCGAGGCGGGCAGATCACGAAGTCAGGAGATCGAGACCATCCTGGCTAACACGGTGAAACCCCGTCTCTACTAAAAATACAAAAAAAAAGAAATTAGCTGGGCGTGGTGGCGGTCGCCTGTAGTCCCAGCTACTCCGGAGGCTGAGGCGGGAGAATGGCGTGAATCTGGGAAGCGGAGCTTGCAGTGAGCTGAGATGGCGCCACTGGGGGTGACAGAGCGAGACTCCGTCTCAAAATAAAAAAAAAAAAAAAAAAAAAAAAAGTAAAACCTGCAGCCGACTGGGCTAACACACATCTGCTAGGACAGTAGCCTCACTAAATGACTGAGGTTCCCTTCCAGTTCTTAGACCACGAATCTCCTTTCTAGGGTTTTTCTCCCCAGTCCACCCCCTAAGACAGACACAGGCCTTCGCAGGCCTGATTCAGGGTGGAGGAAGGGGAGTCCCAGCTTGAAGGCGAGTTGTTTGCAACCCACAGCTGGGCTCAGGAGCAGGGACGCTGCAACCCAGCTGCTTTTCTGCAGGGCCTTCACCTGTCCTCCAAGGACCAAGGCCAAGGCTGCTATGAGCCCCCCATCTGACCCAAGAGGTTCCCACAATGGTCCTGGGTGGTGGGTCTAGCCACTGGGTAGGTGTGGGAGCTGGGGGTTGCAGGTTCAACTTGGCGAAATGTCAGTACACCCACGGGGTCAGGCAGCTTTTCAGGGACCCAAGGCCATGGAGCTCCAAAGGAGGGCAGCAGGGAGCATGCAGAGAACTGTCCCCACCCAGCTCCCCTCCCACAGGCTCCATGGATCACACTCTGTCTCTCTCACACGCTCCAGGAGAGACACGGCAGCACACACACAGACAGACACAACCAGCACCCACATCCGAGCGCTCACACACATCAGACGCGTGCGCGTCGTGCAGAGACGCCCACATGGAGACACAGATACACACCCTCCCGGAGCCACACAGACGACACCCACGTGCACGCGGGCACAAACACAGGCCCTGCCTACTTGCGAACCAACTCCACCTCCAGCATGGCCACCCTGGCTGGGGAAGGTAGGCCGGCCAGGTGGGTGCCCTGGATCAGCCTCCTTGCCCTGGGAGTCCTCATCATCTGGAAGCCATGGCCTGCCCTGCCCATTGGAGGTCTGCCCGGCCAGGGGCTGCCCAGAGGCAACACAGTAGTTCAGCAGCGCCCTGGGGTCAGCTGATCTGGGTCGGGTCTCAGCTTTCCCACCTTCTGGCTCTGTGACCTGGGCAAGTCACTGGACCTCGCTGAGCTTCAGCTTTCTCATGTGGAAAATGGGTATAACATAGTGCCAACCCTTGACTCCCGTGATCTCTGTAGCCCCCAGGCCTGGAATATCCTAGATGTTCAGTAAACAGAGACTGTTGCTGTCGCCCCAGGGCGGGGGCTCCATGGGCAAATGGCCACTCACCCATTGCAAACTGGCATTTGGTGAATGCACCATATTGGTGGGCTATTATTTTCATGTCTACTTCGGGGGGCTACCTGGGGTCTGAACTTCACTTGTGGGGACCCAGGATGTAGGCCTCCATGTCCAGACTGGCAAAGAGAACCCCATTCCCCTGGCAAAGACAGGGCTGAGCTAGGTAGTCTTAAACAATAAGCAGCCACTCAGCTAGAACTTCGACTGGAATATTCACAGTGTAATACCACAGCTGCAAAATCCAGTGGCTCTTGCCAGTGTGTTTTAGACTCTCGAAGATCTTGAAGCACAAATCTCAGAATGTCAGAGCTGTACAGAGGCCTGGGAGACATCTAGTTCAGCTGTCTTGTTCCTAAGATGGAATCCCAGAAGCATGGAGCCTCAAAGAACTTTGAGTCCATTCCAGACCAGTGTGACAGAAATTGGAAACTGAGGCCCAGAGAGGGTGAGCGACTGAGCAAAGCTGCACAGTGAGTTAGTGGAAGTGTCGAGACCAGACCCCTGGTCCTGGCTTTATAGCAAGTTTAGATTCAGCCCCTCTATGGAGACCTGGAGGAAGGAAGGCAGAAGAAGAAACATTTGGGCCAAAGTGAGGATATTCTGGAGAACTGTTTTGAAAATCAAACCAAAAGAAAATGGGAAAAAGGTGCTGGCTTCCCCTTATTTTCTGCCTGTTTTCCTCTGGGCACTCGCTCTCTGCAGCTCTCAGCCGGTTCCAGCTCTGCTCACAAGCTGCTTCCAGCCGCCCACGGGCTTCCTAAAATGGTCTCTGCAAGCTAATTCCAGAGGGTGAATGGCAGAGAGCAGGCCTGCAGGGAGGGGGCGGGGCGGAGGAGTGCACTTCCTTAGCCGTCGCAGGTGCAGACAGACTCCACATCAGTGTTGGACCGGCTGTCCCCAGCTCCAACCCCCTCCCCAGGTGCTTCCATGGCGCCCAGCTGCCGGGACCAGGGGGCCCAGCTTTCACCTCTCACTGCCTGACCTCTTGGAATAGGTTATTTTTCCTTCTTAAATAATTAATTTTTAAAATTTTGTAATAATACGTATTTATCATCAAATAATCATGAAAGTATAAAGAAGAAAATTAAGATCACCTGTAATCAGCTCCGCTAAATGAAACAACCATTAGCAATTAAGCATATATCCTTCCAGTCTTAGGACTCGGCACATATTACAGAGGGGCTGGTTCAGTACATAATGTTCTAAATCCTGTTCTTTTCTTCCAATCATATATTCACAAGCATCTTTCTAGTCAACAGTTGCACTTCCACAGCATGATTTTTAGTGGCTGCATGGCACCTTGCACATGACTACACCACGCTTTACTCAACCAATCCCCAATGCCCAGCATTTTAGCTTGTGTCCATTTCTCCCCTATGAGAAACAGTACATGGTTTATTCTTGTAGTTACATCTTTGTAATCAACCTAGTTATTTCCTTAGGACAACTTCCTAGAATTGGAATTACTGGCCAAAGGGTTTATACTTTTTAAACAAGATAAAATGCAAAATTATAATACTGTTCTGTCTTCCTATAATGAATGTGTAATAATGAGGTAATAAATAAAAATCAGAAAATATAGATAAGGAAAAATAAGAGAAAAAAATCATAACTTTCCCCAAATCTTACTACCAAGATATGGTCAAGAATGCTGCTGGAAAGCATCTAGACTTTTTTGTATGTGTGTGTACACATATAATGGGATGATACTATACATGCTGTTTTGTAAAACTGATCATTTGTTCATGTCAATACATAAATTTACATTCACAGTATCACTTTTTTTTTTTTTTTTTTAGAGACAGGGTCTCGCTGTGTCACCCAGACTGAAATGCAGTGATTTAATCATAGCTCGCTGCAGCCTTGAACCCCTGGGCTCAGACAATCCTCCCACCTCAGCCTCCAGAGTAGCTGGGACTACAGGAACACACCATCACACCTGGCTAACAACAACAACAAAATTGTAGAGATGGAGTCTTTCTATGTTGCCCAGGTTGGTCTTGAACTCCTAGCCTCAAGCAATCTCTCACTTTGGCCTCCCAGAATGTTGGCATTATAGGCGTGAGTCGCCACACCCGGCCCACAGCATCACTTTTATCTGCCACAGCGTATTTCATTCTGTGTTTATACCTTGGTATAACCACTGTCCTGTTTTGGGGAAGTAGGTTTCTGATTTTGCTCCAGTATAAATAGCTCTGTAATGAACATGCTTGGAAAGCAGCTTTGCTTCTTGTCCATATGCGTTCGTAGGCTCTGTAGTAGTGGAATTGCTGGGTCAAGGGTTTTTGTTGTTGTTCGTTTGTTTGTTTTTTGTGTTTGTTTTTGCTGTTGATATCACATCGTTTCTGACTGGAAGTCTAAACAGCAAACCAGCACAGAGGCTCCACTGAGTTGCACGGACGTCTACGGGAAGGGCCCGGAATCTGTAGAACTAGGCAGGAGCTTGTGCTGCGTTTGCTGCTCTCCAGGCTGATTGCTTAGAGAAAGGCCTTGGCCTTGAATGGGGCCTTTCCCCAGGAAGGCTTCTCTGTGCCCAGGAAGCCGGCATCAAAACTAACCCCCTGCCACCGGAAGCCATGAGCACACAAGCCGGTTCCTGCTGGCTGTCCTCCGCCCACTTCCTGCAAACCCAATACCTCACGTGCCCTCTTCCTGTTTCCAGATCCCACTCACCTGAGACCATGCACAGCGGGAGAATGAATGTGACGTGTTACAAAGTCCTCATTGTTCTGAGGAGGGGAGAGATGCAGCCAGGGTAGGCGGCCTCGAGACTGGGCAGGTGTGAGCCCGGGCGGTGAGTCTCAGAGGCACATGGAGGGTCCGCCTGGAGAGGACAGAATGCAGGGCCAACCCACAGGACGAGGCCCAGAGCAGGAAGGGCCTGGAGCCTGCAGAGGGCAACAAGGGGAACAGGCCCGGGAAAGGACAGGGAGGGCCTGCCCAGAGCTTCTGAGGGTGCTGACGGCCAGGCCGGCCCGGACACCGTCTCGTCTCTCTCCATCCTTCACTGTGCTGTTCTGCTCTCTGGGATCTCAGTTCATTCAGAGTTGGGAAAGGAAAGATCCATCTGAGGAAAAGGTGAGCTGAGAACTAACCAGAAAGACAGGGAGGGAGAGGGCGAGGAAGGGAGAGAGGGAAATAGGAAGAAACAGAAGAGAGGAGAGGCCACCACCCTAAAGAGGAAGCTACACCATCCAGGCCTCCTGACTCCAGCACAGGTCTAAGTGAAGGCCTTCCCCTGTGGTCAGCTCAGCAGTGGCTGCAAGCCAGGCGCGGTGGCTCAGGTCTGTAATCCCAACACTTTGGGAGGCCAAGGCAAGCAGATTGCCTGAGGCCAGGAGTTTGAGACCAGCTTAGGCAACACAGTGAGACCCTGTCTCTACAAAAATATTTTTAAAAATTAGCCGGGTGTAGTGGTGCGTACCTGTAGTTCCAGGTACTCGGGAGACTGAAGTGGGAGGATCGCTTGACCCTGGAGTTAAAGGTTGCAATGAGCCATGATCGCGCCACTGCACTCCAGCCTGCGTGACAGAGACCAAGTCTCAAAAATTAAAATAACAATAATAGTAAGAGACTGCAACAGACCTTCAAGCTGGGAGAGCAGGTTTTCAGGCAGCTCAGGACCACAATCCCAGTTCTAAAAAGTGCGTGCAGGCACGTCCAACAACGAAGCAGCCATGCAGGTCTGGGCGCCAGCTCAGAGAGGAGGGTCCCGCATTAGGCTCAGCCATTTCGGCTTCTTTCCACTCTTGCCCTGCATTGAATTCCTGTGTTTATTAATCCCCTCCAGAGCACAAGTGAACCCATCTTGTGAGATGAAGGAAAGCGTCAGGGCTGCCCGTTGCAAACCCAGTGTGGCGCAGTGCCCAGGTTGTGTGCTTCGATGCTATGGGCAGCTGCCGAGGAGACATCTCTTGGAGCAAAGTTTCTCTGCTCGTCACCCCCCAACTTCCCTTTTTGTCACTTGATTCAGGTGGGGTTCACCTCTCCGTGGCCTCTCCTCTCTTTTCTTCCCCACCTCTGCACTCTGGGCCTGCTGGGAACGGAGGAGAGATGGGTGGGCCGTGGTGTGCTTCGCTCACAAACATCCACCCAGCGCCCAGGTGTGATTGGGGGAGGCTGGGTGGGCAATGACCTGTGAGCCTGTAGGCCACCCCCTTTCACCCAGGGGACAGCTTCTGGGAGCCTGAGGTCGGAGTTTTGGAGAAAGAACAGAAGCACACCCTTAGCTCCTCCAGGTTGGGGGTGGGTGGAGTGGAGAGCGGGGCTTTTGCCTGAACGGTCAAATCATAAAACTGTGAAGAGCTGGCCAGGCATGGTGGCTCACACCTGTAATCCCAGCACTGTGGGAGGCCGAGATGGGCGGATCACCTGAGGTCAGGAGTTCGAGACCAGCCTGGCCAACATGGCGAAACTCCGTCTCTACAAAAAATACAAAAATTAGCCAGGCGTGGTGGCACACTCCTGTAATCCCAGCTCCTCAGGAGACTGGGGTGGGAGAATCACTTGAACCCAGGGGGCAGATGTTGCAGTGAGCTGAGATTGTGCCACTGCCTTCTAGTCTGGGAGACAGAGCAAGATTCCATCTCAAACAAACAAACAAAAAAACAAAAAAAAACACAAAATACTGTGATGAGCTGACATTTAAGCGTGCTCAGTACGTGCCTGGAACTGTCGAGTTAGTACGTTGCTTAGGTCATAGGAGGTGGGTACGGCCATCATCCCCACTTTTTAGATGGAGGAAACAAGGTGCAGAGGGTGAGTAACTGGCCCAAGATCTCACAACCAGCAGGTGGCAGAGCTGGATTTGGAGCCTGTGATTGTCCCACCCAGCCAAAGTCTAATCAGACTTTCTGTCCTCCAAGCTCTGCGAAGCCATCCTTGGTTTCCCAGAACCTTTCTTTCCCTGGTCCAAGCTCCCAACCCACCCCCTGTCTGGGCTCGAGAGAGGAAGTCTGGAAGCCACCTGGTCTCCATCCAGTAAAAACATGCTCCTGCCCACTGTAGCCCCAGTGCCTACACAAGTGCCTGCAATATAGTAGCTGCTCAATAAAGATTTGCTGAACAAGGGCCAGGGTCAGTGGCATGTGCCTGTAATCCCAACTACACAGGAGGCTGAGGCAGGAGGATCACTTGAGCCCAGAAGTTTGAGACCATACATTGAGACCCCATCTCAAAGGGAAAAAAAAAAAAAAGTTTGCTGAATGAGCTCTGCCCTGTGTAGCTGGTGCTGGGACTCACGATGGGCCTGCAGCAGTCAGGAGAGAGGCCTGGAGCCAGGCTGCCCTGTCCAGTCCCAGCTGTGTGATGCTGGGCGAGTCACCACATACCTCTGGGTTGCACTTCTCTGCCTGTAGAGAGAGAGATGCCCCAGTGCCTGCCTCCCTTTGTGGGGCCCTGAACAAATGCTCCGTGGAGACATAGCTGCTGTTATTATTGCTGCCATTATCCAGGGACACCATCTGTATTCGACCCTGGGGCTGGCAGAACGTGGTTCTCTCCCCCACTGCCCCTCTCCTGATGCTGATAGAAGCCTGCAGGGGTATGGGGAGCCTGGCCTGGCCCAGGTCCTCTCCTCACCCGTGTCAGGAAAGAGACCCTGTCTGCACCTGTCCCCAGCCCAGCCCAGCTGCTATTCTTAGTCCCTCCCCATTTTCCTCATCTCCAGGCATTTTCCCTCCTAAACTTGCTCTGCGTTTCCATAGGAACCAGGGGAGGGTGGAGATGGGGAGAGGGTCCTCCCCCACGGAAGGGAACTTCATTTGGGGCTCTTTGGGAACGGCTGGCAGTGCCTGGTGGAACTTCCCCCACTGCGCCTCTCCCCTCCTCCCCAGACCCCTCCTTGAACAGCCTGTTCCTCCGACCGTTATTTTTAATGCATTTATCTTGCCGCTTAATTTATCCCGCATTGTGATCAGATTTAGCTGAGAGCGCTCCGCAGCCCGGCCTGCCTGCATATTCATGAGCCGGTTCATTCATGCTGCCCCCAGAATGCTGGGCAGTAGTGGGCAGCGCGCTGCCTGGTCCCCGGGTCCCGCCTGCCACAAGGGCAACCGGGGGTCAGAGGTCAAGGGCCCAGGCTGCAGCCAGAGTGTGGTGTAGGGTATAGCACCTGTGGGTAGGGGGTGGAGGGTGTCCCTGGGTGGAGGCTCTGGAGCCAGACTGTGCTAACATCTTTCTCTGCCATTGCCGATAAAATCACTTCACCTCTCAGTTTACTCATCTGCAAAAGGGGACAATAATGTCCCCTGCTCTGGGTCACTGGAAGATCGAATAAGAGAATACACAGAAATGATCACAGTGGTTATTCAGTGTAGTTCCTGCTGAGCAGTGATTCATTGTGGCTCTGGTTCCTGGATAAACGGGGTGGTGGGCTGGTGCACGGGTCTGCTCTGGCGATGAGGCTGTGGGCTATTTCTGTCCAGCCTTTGCTGACTGCTGATACGAGCTCCTCCCCTCAAGTGAGGGTCAGGAGGGCAGTTCCCAAAAGGCAGGTGGGGCCAGAGGATGCAGTCTGGTCTCTCAGGAAGGGCCCCTGGGATCGTCCAGGGTATGTAGCCCCCACCACGGGCCAGCAGGGAGGCTGGGGCTCTGGAAGGAGGCAGGGCTCTAGACTCCAGGTTCTTCTGGCCCTCGGGAATTTCTAGGTCGATTATTTCCTTCAGTTATTCATTGTGTTATTTTACTGTTGCCAAGCCCGTGCTGGGCGCTGGGGATATTGCCCTGTCCTCGGGTGGACTACATCCCATCAGAGAGGTGAATCAGGCTACAGAGTGGTTAGGGCCTTCAGATGAGGCCAGATCAATTGCCTGGGGGGTTCAGAAGGGGAGGAAATCATCCCAGCTGGGCATCCGGAAGGTTTCCTGTAGGAGGCAGCATTTAGGCTGAACCTTGAAAATGTGCCTATAACAAGATTGGACGGAGTAAGATGGATACTTGAGGCCTAAGAGACAGCAAAGGCAAAGGCTGGGGATGGGAACACAGCTTGGGAGAGGCCAGCCAGGTGGAGGCTGGGAGACCCCTGAGCCCCAGGTGAGGGATCCCAACTTACATCAGCCGTCCCCCGAGATGGGAGCCAGGGGGGCCTTACCTCTGTCCCTCACATGCGTGTGCACACAGGGGCCACATTGCAGCTTGCTGGGGAAAAGAGAGGAGCTTCTGCCTGGGTCTCCTGATTAATCTATAATTAAATCAGCACAGACGACATGGAACCATGTTGTCATTAGAGAGCTGGTGAGGGCAGACCGGGATTTCCTTGGGAACTGAGAGGCCTGCCAGTTGGCCACAGTCCACGCCATGCACGGGTGGCCTTCAGGGGCAAGGGGCAGGCACGAGAGGCCAGAGCCTCAGCCATGAGTGAGAAAAACAGCAGCTCACTCTTGGCCATTTACAGTGTTCCCAACACTGTCTTGGTTAATCCTCATGACATGCCATGGGCTGGACCAAGCGGGGTATTATTATTTACTCGTATTTTACAGATGGAGAAACTGAGGTGTAGAGAGCCAAGGGATGAGCCAGCCTGGATCCATGGGTTTTGGAATCAGAAAATCGTGGGTATGAAATTCCGTTGCCAGCTGTGTGCTCTCGGGCAGATTGCTTACCTTCTCTGTGCCTTAGTTTCTCCATCTGTGTATTGGGGACAAGACCCTATCACTTCAAAGCATTGCTTAAGGATTGAATAGGACAACTCACACAAAGAACTTAGCACAGCGCTTGGTGCTTGGCAAATACTCATCAAATGCTGCTACTTACACTTCGCTGTAACTGCTTCTCTCTTGTCCATCTTTCTTGCCAGAATATGGGCTCCATGAGGATAGGGACTGTCTGTCTTGTTAATTTCGTAGTGTTCAATAAATTACTAGTATGTGAGACAACCTTTGGTAAGCTGCAAAGTGCTAAAACCATTAGATACTATTTTCTCTATCTATGTTCTACCTTGCTCTAAAAAGGATTCAAGGAGACAAGTATTAATATTATTATCTTTGTTATTGTCACTGTTATGTACCAACTCTGTTACTCAGAGGTGGTTCTTTCTTAAATTAATATAGGAAAAAATCTAGGCTGGGTGTGGTGGCTCATACTTGTAATCCCAGCACTTTGGGAGGCAGAGGCGGGCAGATCATTTAAGGCCAGGAGTTTGAGACCAGCCTGGGCAACATGGTGAAGCCCCATCTCTACTAAAAATACAAAAAATAGCCAGGTGTGGTGGTGCGTACCTGTAATCCCAGTGCTGGTGGAGGCTGAGGCAGGAGAGTCACTTGAACCTGGGAGATGAAGGTTGCAGTGAGCTGAGATCACACCACTGTACTCCAGCCTGGGTGACAGAGCAAGACTCTGTCTCAAACAAACAAACAAGAAAGAGAAAGAAAGAAGGGAGGAAGGGAGGGAGGGAGGGAGGGAGGGAAAGAAAGAAAAAAGGAAAGGAAAGCAAAGGAAAAATAAAAAGTCTAGAAATAGTCAAGGAGCCTCAATTAATAGGTGGCCACAAGAAGGTGAGGCAGAGACCCGGCTTCTGGAGGGAACATCTAGAGGCAGCTGCAGAAACCTCTGGGCCAACCAAGGAGTTACAGCCTGGGAAGCCCTGGAAGAACTCCTTGCTCTTGTAATTTGGGAGGCTCTGGATTTTCAGCAAGACCAGAGGGGCTGGAGCCTGCAGCCCACCTAAGAAGACTGGATCTAAGGAATCTGCCTTTGAAGAGTGAGAGGGCATTTGGGGATCATCATTATCTTCGTGGCACAGTGGTTTCCACCCTCTCCGCTGGGATCTGAGGTTTCTTACACAAATAACTGTTAAAGTCCCAGATTCTCCAAATGAGTTACTTTAAATACGATCAATTAGAGCGGATTCAAAGTTATCCCTGAGACAGGGTGGCCCCACGCACCTACATTTTTGAGTGGACAGTGAAGGACCAGAGCTATCTGTTGTTCACAAAGCCTCTCTTGCCTGTGCCTCAAGCCCCTGAAGAATGATGACTGTTGGCTGTCCCTCACCTGTGGACATCACATTGTAGCATAGGCTGCTGTGTCCTGCCCGCATTCCCAGAGGTGCCAGCCAAGGGCTCCCTGTGACTCTCAGCCTGAGACTCTGCTCAGAGCCCACTCCTCTAGAAGTGCCAAGACTCGATTCCCCCGGAGCTGCTCTCGAGCAAAGGGCCTGGGGGCTGGCCAGGAAGGACTTCCTTGACCCTCAGTGGGACAGTCACCCACAGCGGCGGCTCATGTCTCCACTTCCCTCCCTTTCCTGGCTCGTTCCCCTTGTGCCAAGTAAACTACTTGCACCCAACTCCTCATCCCAGGATCTGCGCTTGAGGGAACGCAACCGCAGACACACTCCAAAATTACAGTTGCTTTATTGTCCTGCAGAAATTTCTGAGAGGTGTTCAAGTCTATGGATATTTCTGGGAGGGCATCCATCATGTGAGCTGTGAGGGCACCTGGGGCTTGGTTGGGCGGGGTTGGGGGAGCGGTGGTCAGTGGATGGTTCTGGTCAATAGAGCCTGATGATAAATCGAAAGCCTCACCTCAATGCCTGGCAGGAGCAGGTGCAGACCCTGAACTGAGGACTCTGCTGAAGCAGGGAGGCACCTGATTTGTTTGGTAGTCACCAATTAAGCACCTACTGTATGCTAAGGATGAAACAGGTGAATGAGATAGCAACCATCTTTGTCCCTGGGGAGCTCTGAGTCCATGGGGGAAGAGAATCGTATCAATGCATGGATCAAGGTTAGAGACGAGTGAAGAAGAACTTCAGAGGCCTCTGGTAAAATTCGTCCATTCTTTTAAGGCATTTATTGAGTACTTATGGCTTATGAGGCACCATGTTAGGCCTTGTGGATGAAAGAGATAGGCTATCATCACTCTCTACTCAGAAAGGAGACAAGGTAACATCTGACATTTACTAAGCTCCTACTACTGTGTGCCAGGCACTGAGTAGGGTGCTTTCCATAGTTTATCTCATTCCTTTTTGTTTGGTTGTTTTTGTTCTGTTTTGTTTGTTTGTTTATTTATTTTGATCTCGCTCTGTCACCCAGGCTGGAGTGCAGTGGTGTGATCTCGGCTCACTGCAACCTCCACCTCCCAGGTTCAAGTGATTCTCATGCCTCAGTCTCCCAAGTAGCTGAGATTACAGATGTGTACCACCATACCTGGCTAATTTTTGTATTTTTAGTAGAGGTGGGGTTTCACCATGTTGGCCAAGCTGGGCTTGAACTCCTGACCTCAGGTGGTCTGCCCACCTCAGCCTCCCAAAGTGCTGGGATTAGGTGTGAGCCACTGCGTCCAGCCTTGTTTTGTTTTTTTGGAGACAGGGTCTTGCTCTGTTGCCGAGGCTGGAGTGCAGTGGTGCAATCATAGCTCACTGTAGCCTTGATCTCCTGGGCTCAAGCTATCCTCTCACCTCAGCCTCTCAAGTAGCTGAAACTACAGGCACGCACCACCACGTCCAGCTAATTTTTGTATTTTTTGTAGAGACGGGGTTTCACCATGTTGCTCAGGCTGGAATCTCATTTCTTATCACAACAAATCCATTATGGGGGTAGCTATTCTTATCTCCACACAGAGAAGAGGCCCTGAAAGGTGATGCAGCTCACAAGACCAAATGGCTGGGAAGTGGCAGAGCTGGGCTTCAACCTAGATCTGTCGGATTCCCAACCCCCCATACTATTTTTTCCCTCGCATCAGACCACAGTCTGTGGCTTTTGTCTTAAATACCCACTGAGTGAACCAGTTTTTAAAAGAACAAAACCTGGAAGCAAACCAGGCCAGGCTCAGATGGAGCTAGAACAAGCTTTTGCTGGGGTCAATCTCCCGCTCCGAGCCCCTGCCTCATCTACAGGGGACCCAAGCCTGGTCTGTGACCCCTGTCTGTAGGGAATCCAGGACACCTGGAAGCTGACCTCATTTCACCCTAAAGAGTCAGGGAAGGGAGGCTCCGGAGAGGCCCTGCTCCCTGTGCCCAGTGGGTCTCCCCTGTGGACTGATACATGGTTCAGCAAAGCCCAGACCCTCCCTGCCACCTCCCCAAAGGTAGTCAAGACAGGACCTGGCTGCTGATGGGAGGATGTTCCTGTTATTACTACAGGAAAAAAAAAATCAGCCTAAATCTTAGTGGCCTAAACTAACAATTTTGTTACGTTTACAGACTCTGTGGGTCAAGAATTTGGGCAAGGCACAGTGGGGGCGTGAGCTCCATGATGCCCGCTGTCTCACCTAGGAAGATTCAGTAGCTGGGGGCACCATGACAGCTGGCAGCTGGAATCATCTGAGGATCATCACCCACGTGTCTGACGGTTGATACTGGCTGTCAGGTAGGACTTCAGCTGGGCTGTCAGCTGCAACAGCTACCTGTGTGCTATCTCTTCCTGTGGGCTAGTTTGGGCTTCCTCCCAGCATGGCGGCTGAGTTCTAAGGACACATTGGGTTCTAAAGGCTCTCTTCCCAAAAGAGCCAAGTAGAAGCTGAATCTCTTTTATAACCTAACTTTGGAAATCACATAGCCTTGTATCATTCCTGCAAGAGTCACAAGTCCACCCAAATTAAAGACAGGGGGACACAGACCTCACCTCTCAATGGGATAACATATGGAATTGGAGATACTGTTAAGGACATCTTTGGTCACATAATTTACTACCAAAGACAGTAGGGAGGAATTGGTTATCCAGGTGTGAGTGATTGCCTCAAGGGTGGAGGGGCAGCCAGCATTGAATGGGGGCCAGTCTGAACGGATGACAGGGAGAGCAGCTTGGATTGAGGTTGACTTCTGAGATCCAGGCAACAAGGCAGAAGTTCAGCTGGATGCAGAGGAGCAAACATTGTTTTATTTATTTACCTATTACCCCTCCATCAGTCTGGCCACCTGGTCTTCCATCTGTCTATTCATCCATCCACCCACCCACGTATCCATCCATCCATCCACCTATTCATCCACCACCCATCTATCCAATTTATCCATCGGTCTATCCTTTCATCCATCCATTTAGTCTACCCACCTGTATACCTTATTCACTTTCACTATGACTCAGTTTCCTCATCTGTAAAATGGGGATCATAATATAAGCCTCATGGGATTGTTTGAGAATTCAATGAATTGATAAATGTAAAGTCCCCAGCACATATTAATAACTCGATAAATGTTATCTATTTTTATTAACATGAGTATGATTCTTATTTTATTCAGGCATGTACCCACATATAAATCTATCTTCCCATCCACTCTCCCATTCATCTGTTTTTTTTTTCATTTATTTAGTAGTACAGTTAACCATATGCACATTTAATTTATATGAGTTCAATTCTTAGCAATAAAGAAAGATGGAAAACGAATTTTAAAAGCACAGTTGACTTTTCATGCCATTTTGCACAATGGGTGTGTGGCCCAGAGGAAGTATGAGGTGAGCCATGTTACTAATTGTGGAGTTGGAGGTGAGAGCAAAACTACATAGCTGCATTTCTGGGGCAGTTTACTGGATTTCACAGGGTAATTTTAACTGTCCTTGGTTCATGCTGACTTTCCCACCTTTTAAATGGAGTAGGACCCACCTCTCTGTGATGTGCCCTGGCTGGCTCCCAGCAGCACAGATACAGCAGGACCTGGTCCCTGCCCTCAATATGCTCACAGTGCATGGCACGTTCAGTGGCACAGACACATAAACAGACCATGATGGTGTAGTATAAAAAGTTCAAGCTGGAGAAGCACTGTGGGCAAATGACTGCTGTGGGGAGGGCAGAAAGTTCAGCAGGGAGGCCTTTGTGAGCGTGTGACATTTAAACAAAATCTTAAAGCACATGAGCATAAATTCTCAAGACACTCAAGAAGGAGAAGGGCGCACCAGGCGGAGGGAACGGCATGTTATACAGAGAGATGAAAGATCACAGGGTGTCGAGGGACACAAGTCTGGAGGTGTCATCAGGGCTGATCTGAACGGGCCTACGGTACCAGCCAGGGGAGTCTGGGCTTTATGCTGCAGGTGACGGGCAGCTGTGGGGAGGGTTGGTCAGAGGAGAGGTAGGGTCAGAGTTGTGATTTCAATAAATTGCTCCTGCTGCTGTGTGATGGATGAACAGGAAAAGAAAAGTCTGGAAGCACAGAGACCAGAGTGGGAGGCTGAGCCCCACCTAGTTTCCAGTGAGTTCTGGGAAGGTGGGGCTGCCACAGAGAAGGCTTGAAGACAGTGAACCAAGTGCCCCATTATTGGGCAGATTTCCCACTTTGGTCTTGAGATTCCCCATATATGGCCTCAAAGTGTTTTAAGTCAAAGCAGCAGACCTCCCCTCAGGGTCAGCTAGAGGGCTCAGGTTCTGCACCCCATAAAGTCTGCCTGGGGCTGGAAAGGGCTCTTCACTGGATATATAGTGTCATTTTATTGTTTTTTGGGTTTTCTTTGGTTTTTGTTTTGTTTTGTTTTGTTTTCCTTTTTGAGATGGAGTCTTGCTCTGTTGCCTAGGCTGGAGTGCAGTGGTGGCCTCGACTCACTGCAACCTCTGCTTCTGAGGTTCAAGCAATTCTCCTGCCTCAGCCTCCTGAGTAGCTGGGGCTATAGGCATGCGCCACCACGCCCGGCTAATCTTTGTATTTTTTGTAGAGACAGGGTTTCACCATGTTGGCCAGGCTGGTCTCGAACTTCTGACCCAAGTGAAATGCCTGCCTCTGCCTCCCGAAGTGCTGGGATTATAGATGTGAGCCACTGTGTCCAACCTGTTGTTGTTTGTTTTTTAAATTTATCTCCCTTGGGGTTAATTTTGATTCCTGAATCTGAGGGTTCGTGTCTTTCATCAGTTCTGGACAGTTCTGGAAAGCTACCTTTCCCCCATTTTCTCAATTATCTCTTCTTGGAACTCAAAGTAGTGGTTGTCAGACGTTTTTCATCTATCCTCTGTGTCTGTCTTAGTTTTCCCTCCATTTCTTTCTGCTGTATTCTGCACAATTTCTTCAGATTCCAGGTCACATTTTTTTTTCTCTTCAGCTGAGGTTAACAACCTGTGGTTTAACCCTTCTAAGAGTTAAAAATTCTAATTATTGTATATTTTTTATTTCTCGAAGTTTGGCTTGGTTCTTTTTCAAACCTGCCTGTTCTTTCTGTAGCATCCCTCACTGAGTATTCATTGTTTCAAGCTCCTCTATTCTGTCCGTAAACACATGGAATTAGTTACTGTATTTTACATTTTGAATCCTACAATACCAGTATCTGAAGTCTTTGGGGATCTGACTTTGTTGTTTGCTGTTTCTTCTGTCTTGCTCAGGGTGGCATGTCTCTTGGATGCTTTGAATTTTATTTTTATTTTCAGTTGGACCTCTGGGAATTTCACTGAGGACCAGGCTGAAGGAGTTTACTTCCAGGGAGAGTGCAAAACATTTAAATTGAATTGTTATTGAGGGAACATACAATAGAGCGCATTAATTTTAAATGCACATTTTAAATAGATATACATCCCCATAACCACCATCCAGATCCAGATATAGAACATTCTCAGCACTGCAGAAAGTTTCCTCATCTCCCTTTCCAGTATACCTGCACCCCGAGAGGGAGCCCCATTCTAACTTCTGCCAAATCACTGATGAGTTGTGAAATGATATACAAATGAAACCATATAGTACTTTTTTTTCTTGTTTTCGAGACAAGGACTCACTCTGTCACCTAGGCTGGAGTGCAGTGGCACAATCACAGTTCATTGGAGCCACAAACTCCTGGTCTCAAGCAATCCTCCCACCTCAGCCTCCCAAGTAGCTGGAACTATAGGTATGCACCACCACACTGGCTAATTTTTTAAAAAAAATTTTTTGTAGAGATGGGGTTTCCCTGTGTTGCCCAGCCTGGTCTCAAACTGCTGGCCTCAAGTGATCCTCTGGCCTCAGCTTCCAAGAGTGCTGGGATTACACGCATGAGCCACCTTACCTGACTGTAGTATTCTTTACCTTGATGTATATCTGTGAGATTCATTCATGTTATCCCATGTGGTGATACTGTCTTTATTTTCATTTCTGTATGGTATTCCATTGTATGAATATATCACAGTTGGGTTTTGCATTCTCCTGATGAGTTATCCAAGTTACATTTGGCTAATTTCCAGTTAGGAACTATGATGAATAAAGTTTCCGTGAGCATTCCTGTTTGTTTCTTTTGGTGAGCATTGCATTTATTTTTATAGGGTAAATACCCCAGAGTGAGTTTACTGGGTGATGGAATATATGGATGTTTGGCTTTAGTAGACCCTGCCGAAGTTTTCCGGGATGGTTGTGCCAATTTACTCTCCCACCATCTGCATATGAGGATTCTGATTACTCTACACCCCTCCCAGCACTTCGCATTGACAGTTTGCCATTGTGGTGGGAGTGTAGTGGTATTTCACCGTGGTGTTAATTTTTATTTTCCCGATGATTAATGATGTAGAACACCTTTCCATGTTTATTGGCTATTTTGATCTATTTGAGGTAGTGTAGTCTGTTGCCTGTTTTTTTTGTTTTTTTTGTTTTTGTTTTTGTTTTTTTCTGAACTCAATTAAGTGGAATTCACTGGAAAGGTAAAGTGGCTTATATTCCAGGTTATATAACACCTCCAGCACAGTGTAGGGCAGTGATGTGCTGGCAAACCGGTTCTCAGGTTTTTTTTTTTTTTTTAAGACGAGATCTTGCTCTGTCTTCCAGGCTGGAGTACAGTGACACAATCTCGGCTCTCTGCAGCCTCAAGCTCCTAAGCTCAAGCGATCCTCCCGCCTCAGCCTCCTGAGGAGTTGAGACTACAGGCGTGCACTGCCACACCCGGCTAATATTTGTATTTTTATAGATGGGGGATTCGCCATGTTGCCCAGGCTGGTCTCAAACTCTTGGGCTCCAGTGATCCTCCCACCTCAGCCACCTGAAATGCTAGGATTATAGACGTGAGCCACCACGCCCAACCAGATTGGCCAGATTTTTTTTTAGTAGCTGATTTGCAGGGTTTTTTGTTTTTTTTTTGTTTTTTGTTTTTCTGTTTTTTTGAGACAGAGACTTGTTTTGTCACCCAGGCTGGAGTGCAGTGGTGGGATCTCGGCTCACTGCAAGCTCTGCCTCCCGGGTTCACGCCATTTTCCTGCCTCAGCCTCCTGAGTAGCTGGGACTACAGGTACCCGCCACCATGCCTGGCTAATTTTTTGTGTTTTTAGTAGAGACAGGGTTTCACCCTGTTAGCCAAGACAGTCTCGATCTCCTGACCTCGTGATCCACCTGCCTTGGCTTCCCAAAGTGCTGGGATTACAGGCGTGAGCCACCATGTCTGGCCGATTTGCAGTATTTTCTGATTTCCATGATATACATACTTCAACCATAGCCAATTTCAAGCTACTGAATGGGTCGCAAAACTCCTGAATATTTAACAAATGGCTCCCATGAGCCAGGATGGATTAGCTCCAGGACACCACTGTGTCTAGGGTAGCACCTCTAATAAAACTAATTGATATTTCTGCAGCAAACTGTGTAAATATTCACACTAATTGGTATAAAACATCTTCATATCCATTGAGGTCAGATTTTTGCGTGCAAATGGGTCAACCATGAATTAACTGTAAAAGAAGGACTTTCAGTTGAGAAAGATCTTTGGATTTTCACATTGCACGTAAAAGTGGGTCTGTTTCCGCGTGGATTCCTCCGTCTGCAGGTTTGCTGATACTGTTGGGATCCTTCGGGAAATCCTGGTGACCTTTGTGAGCAGCAGTAAGCAATGATTTTGAGCTCAGTGGTCTCCAGGGTCCCTTCTAGTTCTAGAAGTCTATGGCTAAACATTTAAGAAATATTTCACTAACTGCCCATTTGGCTTTATTTCTGTTTTAGTACTACTGTGGGCTGGAGTCTTTCAAAACATGGTTTCTGGAGCCATGGAGCGCTGGTTTCTGGTAAACCCAGTGCCCTCGTGGTCCTTCTCACAGAAGGTTCTGGAGTCAGGCTGCCTAGACTTAAATGTTGGCTCCACCACTGGCTTGCTTTTGGATTTGGGGCAAGTCCCGTGAAATCCCTCTGTGCCTTTGTTTCCTCACTGATAAAAACTGACGTGTGACAAAAGGTGGAATTCCTGAGGTCCATCTCTGGGCTGCCCACGGGGGGCTTCCTCAGACACAGGACCCCAGATGGCATTGAGCATCTTGAGTCAGCCAGCGTTCACCAGTGGAGGGGGCAGTTTGCAGTGGCCACAAGAGAATCTTACTCCACACGACTTAATGCCTTGGTGTTTCCCCATCTTCCCTGAGGCAGCTTCTTAGTGAGCGGCGCTCAGGCCCAAGGCCTATCCCTTCCTCAGGACATCTTGCTCCTACTTGAGGAAATTTCCCATTGAAGGCCTCCCCCAACCCTGGCAACAGGTCAGAATCCACCACTGTGAGATATCTCATACTTGGTTTCTTGAGTCTTTTTCTTCCTGTAGGGCCTGTCGGGAGACCCTGATTTAGATCTCACCTCTCCCTTCCCCTCCCTGATTTAGATCTCGCCTCTCCCCTCCCTCTAGGGGCAGTGGAAGCTGTGACCAGGCTTTGTGTCCTGCACCGTCTGGGCCAAGGGAAGGCCACCTGCCAGAGGCAGGGCCAGTGGCCACTCTTGTCAGGTTCTCACATTAAACTGTTGTTCTGATGTCTGTTTGTAAAATTGGGTTGTCTGTCTTGTTCCTATAGGTTCCTGGGAGCTCTTTCGTCTGGCTCTCAGCCATCAGTTGGCTATCTGTGTTGAAAACATAATGTCTCCTAGTCTGAGGCTTGCCTTTTACGTCTCCTAAATGAAGAGTTCAATATTAATGAAGTCTAATTTATCATTATTTTCTTTTATCATTAGTATTTCTTTGTTTGTTTGTTTTGTGAGACAGGGTCTTGCTCTGTTGCTCAGGCTGAGTGCTGTGGTATGATAACGGTTCACTGCAGCCTCAACCTCCCAGGCTCAAGTGATCCTCCCACCTCAGCCTCCCGAGTCGCTGGGACTACAGGTGCACACCACCATGCCCAGTTAATTTTTGTAATTTTGTAGAGATGGCATTTCACCATGTTGCCCTCGCTGGTCTTGAACTCTTGAGCTCAAGTGATCCTCCTGCCTCAGTCTTCCAAAGTGCTGAGATTACAAGTGTGAGCCACCGTGCTCAACCAGTGTTTCTTATATCTTTTAGGAAATGAAGATATTTATTCATATTTTCTTCTAGAATTTGTATTGTTTTTGTTTCCAAATACAGATCTATGAAATTGATCTATCTTGAAATTAATTATATCTTCAGTTAATTTTGGGTATGGTGCATGATAAGAGTCAAAATTCCTTTTGTCATATGGATATCTAGTTTTGGTGGCATTATTTATTGAAAAGACCACCCTTTCCCCACTGAATTTCAGGATACGTCATGAGCCAGGTGACGGGGCATGGGTCCAGTTTTGGACTGTCTTCAGTACTTTCTATCTGTTTGTCTTTGCACTAATGCCACACTGTCTCGATTACTATAGCTTATTTTTATTTAATCTTTTTGTCTGGAGAGAATTGTAGATTTGCATACCATTGTAAGAAAGAATACAGAGAGATCCCACATTCCCTTTACCTGGTTTCTCCCAATGGTAACATCTTGTGAAACTGTAGTATAATATCACATCTAGAACACTGATATTGATGCGACCCTCTGGTCTAATTCAGATTTCCCCAG
Source organism: Rhinopithecus bieti (assembly GCF_001698545.2). Taxonomy (NCBI): domain Eukaryota; kingdom Metazoa; phylum Chordata; class Mammalia; order Primates; family Cercopithecidae; genus Rhinopithecus; species Rhinopithecus bieti. Next base: position 234,750 of record NW_016826726.1, read on the forward strand.
TTTTACCTGTATTCATTTGTGCATGAGTGTGTGTATGTTTAGTTCTGTATAATTTTATCACCTGTGTAGTAGGTCTGCGTATCCATACACAGTGGAGCTTCAGAACATTTTCATCACCACCAGAATCTTGTGTTTCCCTTTTTTTTAGCCACACCCGCCACGCTTCCACATTCTCTCTTCACCCCACTCCTAACCCTAATCCTTGACTAATTTGTTCTCCACTTCTGTGTTTTTATCCAGAAATGTTATATAAATGGAATCACACAATGTGTAACCTTTCGGGATTGGCTTCTTTCACGCAGCGTAAATTCCCTTGGGATGCACATGGTGGTTCCGTGTGTCAGTAATTTATTCCTTTTTATTGATGAGTGGTATTCCATGGTGTTATTGATGAGTGGTATTCCATGGTGTTATTGATGAGTGGTATTCCATGGTGTTATTGATGAGTGGGTGGTATTTCCCATGGTGTTATCGATGGAGTGGATTCCATGGGCTGTTATTGGATGAGGTGGTATTCCATGGTGTTATTGATGGAGTGGTATCCAGGTGTTATTGATGAGTGGGTATTCCATGGTGATTGATGAGTGGTATTCCATGGTGTGGATGCACCAATTTGTTTGGCCATTTCATCTGTGAAGGATATCTGAGTTGTTTGCCAGTTTGGGTTCTATGAAGTTAGAGTGCCTAAAACCAATATGTGAACATGATTTTGTAGCGGAAATAATTTGCTTTTCTCTTGAGATAATGCCCAAGACTGTCAGTTTCTGGGGGTGGTATGGTAACTTGTTATGTTTAGGGTGTTTTTTTCATGTGATTTATTTTGTAGAGCCATCTTACATTTACAGGAAAAAAAAAATGAATGGAAGGTAGAGAGAGTTCTTTATGTCCCCAACCCTACATACCACAGAGGCCTCCCCACCTCGAAATCCCACCACCAGAGGTGGTGCATTTGTTACTCATCAATAAACCTAAGTGAACTGTCATCTATCAACACCAGGACTGTGTTTACATTAGGGTTCACTCTGGTGTACATTCTATGGCTTTTGGCCAAATGTAACGAAACGCGTATGGCTCCCTCTTACAGTGTATTCAATACTTTTCGCTGCCCTGAAAATCCTCTATGTTCCACCCATTGATCTTCTCTCTACCCCAACCCCTGGCACGCACCTGATGCTTTACTGTCTCCATAATTTTGCTTCTCCAGGATGTCATATATAGCTGACACTTCAACAATGCAGGGAGCGCAGGGTATGACCCCTTGTGCAGTGAAAGTCTGCAGTATAACTTTTGACCCCCAAAACTATAACTACTAATAACTTACTGTTTGACCAGAAGCCTTACGATAACGAGGCAGTTGATTAACACTATGTTGTCTGTTATGTATTTATATACTGTGTTCTTACAATCAGTAAGCCAGGGACAAAGAAAATGTATTTACGAAAATCATAAGACAAGGAGAAAAATACCATTTCCTATTCATTCCAGGGGAAGTGGATAATCTAAAGTCTTTACCCTTATCTTCACTTGTGTAGGCGCTGAGGAAGAGGCAGCAATAGAAGTGTTGGTGCTCTTGCTGGTGCTCAGGTGTTGTGGTTCATCTGTGGAATTTTTCACTTTGATTGCAAATTTCAAAGTTCGTCAGTTATATTTTATTATATTATATATATATATAATCCACATATAAGTGGACCTGTGTGATTAGAACCTGTGTTATTTAAGGGTCAACTGTGGTCGAAATCATACAGTAGGTAGCGTTTTCAGATTGGCTCTTTTCTCTTAGTAATAGGCATTTAATATCTCTCTATGTCTTTTCATGGCTAGATAGCTCCTTTCTTTTCAGTGCTGAATAATATTTCACTGTCTGGATATAGCACAGTTTACTTGTCCACTAACCTACTGAAGGACATCTTGGTTGCTTCTGCATTTTGGCAATTATCAATAAAACTGAAATAGAATTTGAAGTGCAAGTTTTTATGTGATGTAAGTTTTCAACTCGTTTAGGCAAATACTAAGGAGCATGATTGCTGGATCGGATGGTTAGAGTATGTTTAATTCTGTAAGAAACCACCAAACCATCTTCCAAAGTGGCTGTACCATTTGCATTCCCACCAGCAGTGAATGAGAGTTCCTGTTGCTCCACATGCTCACCAGCGTTTGGTGTTGTCAGTGTTTTGGATTTTTGCCATTCTAATAGGTGTGTATGGAGTGGTATCTCATTGTTGTTTAAATGTGCAATTCTCCGATGACATATGATGTTGAACATTTTTCATATGTTTACTTGCTATCCGTATATCTTCTTTGGAGAGGTGTCTGTTAAGGTCCTTTGCCCAGTTTTAAGTCAAGTTGTTTGTTTTCTTATTGTTGAGTTTTAGGAGTTCTTCATGTATTTTAGATAACAGTCCTTTACCAAGTATTTCTTTTACAAATACAGTCATGCACCGCATAATAATGTTTCTGTCAATGACAAGCCACATATATGAAGGTGGTCCCACGGAATTATAATGGAGCTTTAAAAAAAGTCTTATTGCCTAGTGACATAGTAGATGTCTTAATGTTCTAGGCTGACACATTCTTCATGTGTTTGTAGTAGCGCTGATGTAAACAAACCTACCGTGCCACCAGTAGTATAAAAGTCTAACATGTACAATTATGTACATTTGATAATGATAATAAACAACTGTCACTGGTTGTGTATTTACTATATCACGTTTTTATTGTTATTTTAGAGTGTACTTCTACTAATAAAAAAAGTTTACTTAAAACAGTATGCCATGGTATGCTGGCAGCAGCTCATGCGTCTCGTGTTTATTCTTGTACAGCTGTACAATGTGTTTGTGTTTTAAGCTAATTGTTATTACACAAGAGTCAAAAGTTTTTGTCATTGTTGTTTTGTTTTGTTTTTGAGATAGATTCTTGCTCTGTTGCCCAGGCTGGAGTGCAATGGCGCTATCTCTGCTTACTGCAACCTCTGCCTCCCAGGTTCAAGCAATTCTCCCTGCCTCAGCCTCCCAAGTAGCTGAGATTACAGGTGCCGGCCACCATGCCCGGCTAATGTTGTTTTTTTAGTAGAGACAGGTTTTTGTCATGTAAGCCAGGCTGGTCTTGAACTCCTGACCTCAGGTGATCCATCCGCCTCGGTCTCCCAAAGTGCTGGGATTACAAGTGTGAGCTACCGTGCCCAGCCAAAAAGTATTTTTTAAGTTTAAAGTTTATAAAGTAAAAAAGGTACAGTAATCTGAGTTGAGTTCTTGTTGCATTTTGAGAGTTCCTTGAGAGTTCTAAGGTTAATTTCTTATTGAAGAAAGAAAAATATTTTTTATAAATTTAGTGTATCCTAAGTATACAGTAATTCATAAATTCTATATTAGTGTATAGTAATGTCCTCAGCCCTCACACTCATTCACCCCTCACTCATTGACTTAGCCAGAGCAACTCCCAGTCCTGCAAGCTCCACTGATGATAAATGCCCTATACAGGTGTACCATTTTAAAATCTTTTACACCATATTTTTACTGTACCTTTTCTGTTTAGATATGTTTAGATACACAAATATGTACCATTGTGTTACAGTTACCTACAGTATATGATACTGTACCATATTGTACAGGCTTACAGTCTAGGAGCAATAGGCTATACCATCCAGCTCAGGTGTGTAGTAGGCTATAGCACCTGGGTTGGTGCCAGTACACTCTATGATGTTCTTTGCACAGGGACAAATTCACCTAATGAAGCATTTCTCATAACATATCCCCATCATTAAGCAATGCCTGACTGTATTTCCTCCTAGTCTGGGGCTCATCTTCTCATTCTCTTGACATTGTCTTTTGCAGAGCAGAAGTTTTTAATTTTAATGAAACCCAGCTTATAAATTATTTCTTTTATGTCTCCTGTCTTTGGTGGTGTTTGTTTGTATCTAAAAAGTCATTACCATTCCTAAGGCCATGTAGGCTTTATCCTATGTTACCATCTAGGACTTTAATAGTTTTGTGTTTTACATTTATGTCTATGATCCATTTTGAGTTAATTTTTGTGAAACGTATAAAGTCTGTGTTTAGACTCTTTTTTTTTTGGCACAGGGATATCCAGTTTTTCCAGCACCATTTGTTGAGAAGACTCTCTTTGCTCCTCTGTGTTGCCTTTGCTTCTTTGTCAAATATCAGCTGACTATACTTACGTGGGTCTATTTCTGGGCTCTCTATTCTGTTCCATTGATCTGTTTGTCTTTTCGTTCACCAATGACCACGTTGTCTTGACAGTAATAGCTTTATAGTAAGTCTTGAAGCTGGGTAGTATCAGCCCTCCAACTTTATTAATCTTCAATGTTTAATTATCTATTCTTGGTCTTTTGCCTGTCTGTATAACTTTTAGAATCAGTTTGTCAATACCCTCAAATAACTTGTTGGGATTTTGATTGGGATTGCATTGACTATAAATCAAGTTGAAAAGAACTGACATCTTGAAAAGATTGAATCTTCTATCCATGAACATGGAATAACATTCCATTTATTCTGTTCTTTGATTTCTTTAATCGGAATCTTATAGTTTTTCTCATGTAGATCTTATACATATTTTTGTTAGATTTATACCTATTTCATTTTGGGGATACTAATGTAAATGGTATCAGGTTTTTAATTCCAAATTCCACTTGTTTGTTGCTGGTGAAAGTAATTGATTTTTGTATATTAACTTTGTATCCTGCAACCTTGCTATAATTGCTCATTAATTCCCAGAGTTTATGTTTAATTTTATTTTTTAAAAACCTGTCAAACTGTTTTCTAGAGGGGCTGTACCACTTTACATTCCCACTAGCAACATATGAGTGATTCACTTTTTCTGCATTCTTGCAAAATCTGGTGTTGTCACTGTTTTTCACTTTAACAATTCTGATAAGTATATAACGCTATCTCATTGTGCTTTTAATTGGCATTTTCCTGATGGTTAATGATGATGAACATCTTTTCATGGGCTTATATGCCATCAGTATGTCTTCTTTGGTGAAATGTCCACTAATGTGTTTTGCCCATTTTCTTATTGGATTGTTTGTTGTCTTTTTTAAAAAAAATACTGAGTTTTGAGAGTTCTTTTTATATCCTAGATACCAGCCCTTTGTTGTAAATATTTTCTCTCCAATTTATTTATAATATACCCTGAAATCTAGTAATATTAGTCCTATAGCTTCATGCTACTTCTTCGATACAGTCTCGGCAATTGAAAGTCCATTGGATTTTCATATAAATTTTAGAATAAGCTTATCAAGTTCCCAAGAGAATGTTAATTGGGATTGGGATCTATAGATCCATGTGGGAAGAATTGTTATCTTTCAAATAGTGAAAAAGTGCTGGGATTACAGGAGTGAGCCATCGCCCCTGGTCATATTGGTTGATTTTTTTTTTTGAAACAGATTCTCACTACGACCGTGATATATCTCCCCATTTATTAGGTTTTTCTTTTCATTTGTTTTTGCAGTGTTTTATGATTTTCAGTGTAAAAGTCTTACACATCTTTCATTAGAGAGATTTCTGGGTATTTTATGGGTTTTGGTGATATTGTGTTGTCTATTTAAATTTTTTTGGTTGGTGCAGGCACGGTGGCTCATGCCTGTAATCCCAGCATTTTGGGAGGCCAAGGCAGGTGGATCACCTTAGGTCAGGAGTTCGAGACCAGCCTGGCCAACATGGTGAAACCCCATCTCTACTAAAAATACAGAAAAATTAGCCAGGTGTGGTGACGCGCACCTGTAATCCCAGCTTCTTGGGAGGCCGAGGCAAGAGAATTGCTTAAATCCAGGAGGTGGAGTTTGCAGTGGGCCAGGATCTCGCCACTGCACTCCAGCCTGTGCCATAGAGCTATAATCCAATTCAACTCACTCACTCCTTTTTTTTTTTTTTTGAGACGGAGTCTTGCTCTGTGGCCCAGGCTGGAGTGCAGTGGTGGCCGGATCTCAGCTCACTGCAAGCTCCGCCTCCCAGGTTTACACCATTTTCCTGCCTCAGCCTCCCGAGTAGCTGGGACTACAGGCGCCCGCCACCTCGCCCAGCTAGTTTTTTGTATTTTTTAGTAGAGACGGGGTTTCACCGTGTTAGCCAGGATGGTCTCGATCTCCTGACCTCGTGATCCGCCCGTCTCAGCCTCCCAAAGTGCTGGGATTACAGGCTTGAGCCACTGCGCCCAGTCAACTCACTCACTTCTTAACTCTAATAGTTTGTAGATTCTTTTGGATTTTCCACATTCACAAAATGTCGTCTGTGAATAATGATATTTTTACTTCTTCAGTTCTAGTTTGTACATTTTTTCTCATCTTTTTGCACTGACTAGGATCTCTAATACAATGTTAAATAAAAATAATGACAGTAGACAGTTAATCTAAAGGGAAAAGCATTCTAAATGTTTTTCACCAATAAGTGTGATGTTAGCTATAGGGTTTTATAAGTGCCCATTATAAGGTAAGTGAAGACCTTTTCATTTTCTAGCATGGATAATTTTTATTTTGAATGGGTATTGAATTTACCAAATGTTTTCCACATTTTTTTATTTTTTTCCCACATTTTTTGAAATGATAGTGTTTTAGAACATTTTTTAAGTGGTGACCAGGCCCGGTGGCTCACGTCTGTAATCCCAGCACTTTGGGAGGCTGAGGCGGGCGGATCATGAGGTCAGAAGATCGAGACCATACTGGCTAACACAGTGAAACCCTGTCTCTACTAAAAAAAATACAAAAAGTTAGCCGGGCGCGGTGGTTGGGCGCCCGTAGTCCCAGCTACTTGGGAGGCTGAGGCAGGAGAATGGCGTGAACCCAGGAGGCGGAGCTTGCAGTGAGCTGAGATCGCGCCACTGTGCTCCAGCCTGGGCTACAGAGCGAGACTCCATCTCAAAAATAAATAAGTAAGTAAACAAACAAACAAACAGAACATTTTTTAAGTGGTGAATTATATTGATTTTTTTTGTGCAGTGGCAAGATCTCAGCTAACTACAACCTCCACCTCCCAGGTTTAAGCGATTCTCCATCTCAGCCTCCCAAGTACCTGGGACTACAGACATGCACCACCATGCCCAGCTAATTTTTGTATTTTTAGTAGAGATGGGGTTTTGCCATGTTGGCCAGGCTGGTCTCGAACTCCTGACCTCAAGTGATCCACCCACCTCAGCCTCCCAAAGTGCTGGGATTATAGGAGTGAGCCATTGCACCTGGCCATATTGATTGATTTTTTTTAAATCGGATTATAGCTCTATGGCCCAGGCTGGAGTGCAGTGGTGAGATCCTGGCCCACTGCAACCTCCACCTCCCAGGTTCAGGTGATTCTCCCACCTCAGTCTCCCCAGTTGCTGGGATTACAGGCGTGTGTCACCACGCCCGACTAATTTTTTGTATTTTTAGTAGAGATGGGGTTTCGCCATGTTGGTCAGGCTGGTCTTGAACTCCTGACCTCAAGTGATCTGCCCCCCTTGGCCTCCCACAGTGCTGGAATTACAGGTGTGAGCCACCATGCCCGGCCATATTGATTTTTTTTTTTTTTTTAATTGGAGGTGGAGTCTCACTCTGTCACCTAGGCTGGAGTGCAGTGGCGCGATCTCGACTCACTGAAATCTCTACCTCCTGGGTTCAAGCAATTCTTCCACCTCAGTCTCCTGAGTAGCTGGGACCACAGGTGCATGCCACCACACCCAGCTAACGTTTTGTATTTTACTAGAGACGGGATTTCACTGTGTTGCCCAGGCTGGTCTTGAACTCCTGAACTCAGGCAGTCCACCCTCCTCAACCTCTCAAAGTGCTAGGATTACAGATGTGAGCCACCGCACACAGCTGATTTTTTAATTTAAAAGCAACATTAAATTCATGAAATAAATCACATTGGGTCATGTTGTATTGTTCTTTTTATATAACACTAGATTTATTACGTTAATATTTGTTTAGTATTTTTGCATCTACATTTATGTAGATATTGGCTTATAATTTTCTTTTTTGTAATGTAAAGTGAGTCAGGAAGTATTCCTAAATTAAGTCAGGAAATATTCCCTCCTTTACTATTCTCTAGAAGAATTTATAGGATTAATGTTCTTTATTCTCTAAATGGGAAAATTCACCAGTGAGACCATCTAGGCTTAGATAATTTTTTTTGTGTGAGAAGGCTTTAAATTAGAGATTCAGTTTTAAAATAAGTATAGGGCTGTTCAAAATTTTATTTCTTCTTGTATCCTTTTGGTAAGTAATGTTTTTCAAGGAATTTGTCCATTTCAATTAAATTATCCAAGTTTTGGCATAAAGATGTTTACAATATTTTCTTATTGCCTTTTAAATGTCTATAGTATCTATGGGTGCAGTGCTTTGGGAGGCTGAGGCATGCAGATCACTTGAGGTCAGGAGTTCAAGACCAGCCTGGCCAATATGGTGAAACCCCATCTCTACTAAAAATACAAAGATTAGCCAGGCATGGTGGTGTGCTCTTGTAGTCCCAGTTACTCGGGAGGCTGAAGCAGGAGAATTGGTTGAACCCAGGAGACAGAGGTTGCAGTGAGTCGAGATTGCACCACTGTACTCCAGTCTGGTGGACAGATTGAGACTCTGTATCAAAAATAAATAATAAATAAATAAATAAATAAATAAAAAGTCTATTGTATCTGTAGTGATGCCCTTTCTTCATTCTTGATGTTTATAACTTATGTTATCTCCCTCTCTCTCTCTTCATGATCTTTTTTCAAAGAACCAGCTTTTGGCTTTGTTAATTTTCCTATCCATTTAAAATGGAAATTCTGAGGCTAGGCGCAGTGACTCACGCCTGTATTCCTGGCACTTTGGGAGGCCAAGGTGGGTAGATCACCTGAGGTCAGGAGTTCGAGACCAGCCTGGCCAACATTAGTGAAACCCTGTCTCTACTAAAAATACAAAAATTAGCCAGGCGTGGTGGTATGCATCTGTAATCCCAGCTATTCGGAGGCTGAGGCAGGAGAATTGCTTGAATCGGGCAGGCAGAGGTTGCAGTGAACCAAGATTGTGTCACTGCACCTGAGTGACAAAGGGGGACTCTACCTCAAAAAAAGAAAAGAAAAGAAATTAATTAATTAATTAATTAATTAATTCTGAGCTTGAATTTTTTGGTATCACATAAATATTTAGAATTCAGGCCTTGAATCCATGTGAGGGCTGGTCAATATCCACAACTTCTCAGAAGTTACTCCTCTTTAATCCCACCCAGATCCAAAGCTGAGACAGATCATTTTCTTTGCTGTCTGTCTTCATGGGGCAGGATTAAAAAAAAAAAAAATCATGCCTTTCCTGAGTCCATAATTTATGTAGGGTGATTGCTGACTCATTTGACTGTCTGTCCTGTATAGGTTGCAGGCTTTGTATTACCTGAGTTAGAGATGTCTGCATGGCATCCCACAACACCAGTGTAGGTTGATCTCTCAGGACTCATATTCCTGCTTTGTTTCTGGCACAAGAGAATTTCTCTACTTTCTTGAAGACTTATTCATTTATATATAATGTTTAAAATCTATAGCATTTGACAGTGGTGAGAGTGTAGTATCTCTCACCATAGGCTGTTTGTATTGCTGTTCCCTCCAGCTGGAATGCTTTTCACCGAGATATCTGCAGGGCTACCTCCTTTGCTCTGTTCCTCACGTCTTACCTTCTCAGTGAGTCCTACCTGACTTCCCTATTTTATCATCTTCATCAACTCTAGCACCCCCTATTCCCCTTACCTTCTCTGCTTTTCCTTTTTTGTATTTTTGTTTTTGTTTGATTTTTGAGACAGGGTCTTACTCTGTTGCCCAGGCTGGAGTGCAATCATAGCTCACTACAGCTTCCATCTCCTGCGCTCAGATGATCCTTCTGCTTCAGCCTCCTGAATAGCTGGGGCTGCAGGCACACCCCAGCATACTTGGCTAATTTTCAATTTTTTTAGTAGAGATGAGATCTGGCTATGTTGCCCAGGCTGGTCTCAAACTCCTAGACTCAAGTGATGCTCTCACCTCGGCCTCCCAAAATGCTAGGATTATAGACATGAGCCACCGTGCCTGTCTCTTTCCTTTTTGTCATAGAACTTATAGCCATCTGTGTCATTTACTGATTTATTATGTTTTTTGTTTATTGACCAGTTCCTTTTGTTAGATGTAAGCTCCATGAAGGCAGGTTCTTTATGTTTTGTTTGCTTCAAATCCCTAGAACAGTGTCTGACACATAGCAGACTCTCAGTAAATATTCTTTTTTTTTTTTTTTTTTTTTTTTTTTTTTTTTTTTTTTGAGACAGAGTCTCGCTCTGTTGCCCAGGTTGAAGTACAGTGGTGTGATCTTGGCTCACTGCAACCTCCACCTCCTGGGTTCAAGTGATTCTCCTGCCTCAGCCTCCCGACTAGCTGAGACTACAGGCACCCACCACCATGCCCAGCTAATTTTTTACATTTTTAGTAGAGACAGGGGTTCACCATGTTGGCCAGGCTGGTCTCGAACTCCTGATCTCAGGTGATACTACCTACTTCAGCCTCCCAAAGTGCTAAGATTACAGGCGTGAGCCACTGCACTTGGCCCAGTAAATATTCTTTTAAAAATGTCCAGAAACTGAGTCCTTTTATTGGACAGAGGGAAAAACAGGAGTGTAAAGAGGGAAAGGGATTTGTCTAAGGTCACCTGGAGAGATGGTGGCAGAGCTAGGACCAGAACAATTTCTCCTGGCCAGTTATGATGTACCCTGTGTCTCCTCTGAGCCTCCCCACAGGACTCAGGTGTGAGTGGTGCAGAAGCAGCCTGCATCTCATAGCACTGTGGGCCACTTTCTCCTTCGGGAAGCACAGTCTGCCCTGACTTCTGTCACATGCCGCTCCCTGTTTTCCTTCTTACCTGCTCACATTCTTTTAGCCTCTTTTGCTTGACCCATGAAGTGGCTTTGTCCTGAGGCTCTGCCCGGAGGATTTTCCTGTCTCTCTCAAGGCCCTCTTATTGAATGACCTTGCTCACTCCACGCCTTCAGTCATTCCCTCTCCAGGCTCAGCCTCTCCCCTGAGTGCCCATTTTTCTGGACATCTCTTTTCAAGCCTCTGGATGCCTGGCAGGCTCCTTGTGTGCAAGAGAAAAGCCTTGGTCTTGAAGCAAAACACCCGGCCCCACAGTCACTCTGTGAATCCGTGGGTCAGTCCTTACCACCCTCTGAGCCTCCAGGTTTCCCTCTGAGTAAAAGCACGTCTTTTCTTTTTTTTTTTTTTTTTTTTTTTTTTTTTTTTGAG
>NW_016826726.1:246209-255523 GCF_001698545.2 Rhinopithecus bieti
TCCCCCCCCTGGGCCCCCCGGGTTTCCCCTGAGTAAAAGCACGTCTTTTTTTTTTTTTTTTTTTTTTTTTTTTTTTTTGAGGTGGAGTCTCGCTCTGGCGCCCGGGCTGGAGTGCAGTGGCCGGATCTCAGCTCACTGCAAGCTCCGCCTCCCGGGTTCACGCCATTCTCCTGCCTCAGCCTCCCGAGTAGCCGGGACTACAGGCGCCCGCCACCTCGCCCGGCTAGTTTTTTTGTATTTTTTAGTAGAGATGGGGTTTCACCGTGTTAGCCAGGATAGTCTTGATCTGCTGACCTCGTGATCCGCCCGTCTAGGCCTCCCAAAGTGCTGGGATTACAGGCTTGAGCCACCGCGCCCGGCCAAAAGCACGTCTTTTCATTCAACCCCCACAGGTTTGTTGGGAGGTTCCAGGGAGACTGTGGATTAACAGCTGTTTGCAAACTTAAAACATGGCACCAAAGGAGGAACAGCACTCTGTGTCCCATAGACAGTGCACACAAGTCCCCAAGTGGGCCTTCCTCTTCCTGCCTCCCCCTGCCCTTTGCCCAGACCTCCTGTCTCCAGGGCAACCCTACCAGTCCCTCATACCAGATACTGGAGCCTGGTTTTGCCTTCTCCTCTCCCCCATCCCCACTTTGGGATCCATCAGCAACAATGTCGGTTCTGCCTACTTGCTATGTCTTTCCACTGTCCCCTCCTCCCCCTCCTACACTCCAGCCTAGTCCAGGTCCCATCAGCTCTCCCCTGGACAGTTTCAGTGGCCTCCTTTCTGGTGTCCCTGGCTTCCTTCTGTTCGGAAAAAGCCTCTCTTCTCCTAGACTTCAGATGTGAGAGTTGCCTCTAAATCCAAGATTTGGATTAGTAGGGTCAACAAGATGGGCTGCTTGGGTGGGGTCACCAGAGGATGCATGGGTTGATGGTTGACCAGATGTTCACTGGTGAGGCCTGTTTATGAGATGCTTTGAGTGGGATTTACTAGATGCTGACGCAGGCAGGGTTTGGTTGTCCCTCTACTTGGGTGAAGGTGTCAGATACCCAGGTGAGGTCAGGCCCAGAGCTGACGTGAGGGAGCTGAGACCAGAAAAGGGCTGAGGCCCATCTGTCCACATCCCTCCATTTCTCCCTCTCCACCCAACGGTCCTCAGGTTCCCAGCCACAGCCCCTCCTCACCCCGCTTTGTATGGGTCTGTGGGGCAATTCCAGAAAGTCGTCTTCTGCCCACTTCAGCATAACCTGGGACTTTATCCCGGCTCCACCACTTTCTCCCGTGGAAAAATGCATTTACTTACTTGGGCTTCAGTTTCCTCTCTGAAAAAGGGGCTTTTAAATCCTCCCAGCTGACGTATCGGGAGAATCAGTTGAAAGCCCCTCTGAAGACTTTGGCGTGATGCTCAGGAAATACATGGCCAGGGGCCACTTTCTCTCTATCCTTCCACCCCTCCCACTTGTCCCACACTCTGAGTATTCGAAGGGAGAAGACATTGTCTTGTTCCTGAGACATTCTTCCTACCCCGTGCCTGGCCCAGGGCCTGACATACAAAAGGTGCCCAGAAATGTTTTCTGAATTGAATCAAGGAAGGGAGAGGGTGTTGGGAAACAAGCAGTGCCCTCGCCAGGACATTTGGACCTGGGGTAGGGACAGGACTCTCCCTCACAGTCCCAAACACACCTTTCCATCCTGTCAACAAATTTTGACTTTCAAGTCCTACAGACCTGGGTTCAAATCCTGGCCCGGCTCCGAGGCCTGGCGCAAATGATCTCAGGTCTGCAAGCCTCAGCTCCTTATCTGCAAAGGCCCTGGAGTGATCTCCAGATCACAGGGGTGCTGACACACAGTAGGTGCTCAGGAAATGGCACCCAGCCCATATTCCTCCTTCCCTTCCTCCTTTCCGCCTTTCCTTTCTTCCATGTGAGAGATGTCTCCAAGGAAACAGGAGGAATTATTTTAAGAAGAGCCGAGGACTTGGGTGGGAGCGGATGGTGGCTCGGGCATCTGGCAGGCAGAGGCAGGCTGTACTGGCCCTTCAAGTAGACAGTGAGACCCAGGTGCCTCCTCATCTCAGAGAGCACTAGGCAGGGCCTATGGCAAATCTATGTTGAGGGCAGAGGAAAAATGCTCCTGGCACCACAGAGCAGGGACAGAGCAATGGACTCTGCTCTGCATTTGCCTCACTTGGTGGCCCTGAAAAAGTCCCAGCCCTCCAGCCTTGTGGCCTGGGGGTGAGTGGGAGGTATTACTGCAAGGGAGGTGGGCAGGGAGAAGGTGGATTGGGGCTGATGAGTTCCAGGCTTAGGAGAGTATAAGTGAAGGTCTCAGGGTGCTCCTGAGCTGGGCAGAAATTCATTCATTCATTCATTCATTCACTCATTCAGTCATTCACTCGTTCAACTCATATCTACTGAACTGAACACCTTCCTCCTCTCTGCCAGGCAATGAGCACACCTCATTTCACGTTTTCCTCAGAATATCCTTGCTGTGAGATTTTTGTCCCCATTGTGCAGATGAGGAAACCAAGGCTCTGAGAGGCAAAATGAATCACCCAAGTCCACAAAATCAAAGACTCAAGCCGGGCATGGTAGCGTGCACCTATAATCCCAGCTACTGGGGAGGCTGAGGTGGGAGGATCACTTGAGCCCAGGAGTTTGAGGCTGCATTGAGCCATGATCATGCCACTGCACTCCAGCCTGGGCTACAGAGCCAGACCCCATCTCCAGGGGAAAAAAAAAAAAAAAAAAAAAGTCAACAGTTCTTTCCCAGCCTTTTCCTCATTTTCTATAGATCACTATCACCTTCAGTAGAAAGTCCTGATGCCTTGAGAGGACCTCATGGTCATGATGATCCAACCCCTGCCAACCTTTCTGGCTTTGCCTTTGAGCTCTCGAGGCTTCCCTCTCAGTGAGCTGCCAGTAGTGGCTCAGATGTGCCCCGGCCTGGCCTCCAGGTCTCTGAGCAAGTCCTTATGCTGCAACGTCCCCTCTGTCTTCCCCCGTGTTCTTCAGGCTAAGTCCTGCACAGTTTAGGGGCACCTCCTCCTGGAACCCTTCCCACCCTCTCCCAAGGCTCAGTTGGTGCCCTCCAGGAGTGGTGGGTTTTCTTGTGTCTCCTCTGTGGACAGCAAGCTCCTTGAGGCCAGTGATATTCCTCATGTAACTCTGCATCCCTGGTACCCAGCAGGGGCTGGACCTGGGTGGGTATCAGTGGGCATCAAGTGAGTGAATGAATAAGGAACAGTGTGGAACTGCTACTTCTAGCCTCAATCATTTTGTTCTCCAAACATTTCTCAGGCACCTCCTCCATGTCAGGCCTGATGCCAGCCCCGGGAAAGACGATAACTCAGCCTTGCAATTCACTTTGTGGTTCACAGCGTGCTTCTGTTATAAAAGTCCCAGCCACCCTGCAAAGTAGGTGTTTGTGTTGTTTTGGGCTGTGTCCATTTTTTGAATGTGGAAACTGAGACCCAGTGAGGTTGGGTAACTTGCCGGGTCACAGCCAGTGTGTGCCAGAGCCAAGATATGAATCTAGGGCTGCTCACTCCAGAGCCCACACTCCCTCCACACCGGGAAAACACAGCAAAACAGAGCAAAGGAATACATGACACTTAGAAATTTATTTTGGAACAAATTTGAACAATACAGAAAATTTGGAAAATATGGGGAAGGAGAAGAAAGGAGGTAATTCTGCATAGCTCCCCTTCCCTGGGATACATGTCATTAAGTGTCATTAAAAGTTTGAGAATCTTCTGCTTGTTTTGGCTGAGCCTGGCCAAGTTCATACAGATGCAAGCAGCATGTAGTATGAACCCAGATTGTCAAATGCTGCCTTTTTTTAATTTTATTTTTTGAGGCAGGGTCTCCCTCAGTCACCCAGGCTAGAGTGCAGTGGTGCAAACACGGCTCACTACAGCCTTGACCTCCTAGGCTCAAGTGATTCTCCCACCTCAGCCTCCCAAGTAGCTGGGACTACAGGCATGCACCACCACACCCAGCTAACTTTTTAATTTTGTAGGGATGGGGTCTCGCCATGTTGCCCAGGCTGGTCCTGAGCTCCTGGCCTCAAGCAATCCTCCTGCCCCAGCCTCCCAAAACACTGGGATTACAGCCATAACCATGACAGGTCTCAAATACCACAATATGAGGTTAATTTAATGTGGCCCGAACCCCAAGGAGCTACTTCCAGACTTGTGGGAGAGGTGGAAGTAACAAGTGTGCGTAAGTGTGGGTTTCCCCTAAGTAGACCCTGAAACGGCACTTGAGTGCAGGTAGTTTATTTGGGAGGTGATCCTGGTCTGCAGGAGGGAGGCAGAGGAGGAGGGAAAGTCAGTCAAATGGGCATTTGCCAGCAGGGCACCACTGTGGGCCACTGGAGCTCCATCTTGCTGGGGACCTTCTGAAGAACGGTAGAAAGCATGCCTGAGACTATCTCTCTGAAGGTTCAGAGGCTGCAGCATTTCCTTCGTGACTCTTTTCCCCAAGGGACTGAAGATTCTGCTGGGGGCCTTACTCTCCTGCATTTCCAAGCCATCCTGTGCTTGGATGGGACAAGCTCTTGCAACTTCAGAAAATGCCATCAGGCAGAAAAGTGGAGAGACCTGGTGGGTGCTTGCAGCAGACCAGAGTTCAGGAGCTGTCCACCAAGGCTGCAGCAGAACTCAAGGCAGGCACCAATAGCATTTGCTTTGAGACGTGGTGTGTCTTTGTC
Organism: Rhinopithecus bieti; assembly: GCF_001698545.2. Classification (NCBI taxonomy): domain Eukaryota; kingdom Metazoa; phylum Chordata; class Mammalia; order Primates; family Cercopithecidae; genus Rhinopithecus; species Rhinopithecus bieti. The sequence goes on from NW_016826726.1 coordinate 250,909, forward strand.
ATCATAAAGTATTTTGGGGGTATAAAACCAGGAATGAGACATATAAGTCAGGGGTGATTTCCCCAGAATGGGTGACATTTGAGTTGAATTTTGCAAGGTGACTACAATGGGAGAAGAGGCATTTCAGATAAAGGCAGAGGTGTGAAACAGCTTGTTGTCTTCAGGAGAAACTGCAGAGCTTGTACCTGAGTCATGGGGTTTGGCCAAGATTGAGGTAGGAGCAGATGTGAAAGCCAATTGGTGAAGGGCTTTGAATACCAGACTCAGGAGGTCAAACTTTATCCCCAGGTACTAGGGAGCCAAGGCAGGCTTCTGAACAGGAGAGGGGTACAGTCAGATCCATATTATAGAAAGATCTCTCTGGGGCTGTTGTGGAAGATGGATTGGGAAGGGGCAGACTGCAGACTGGAGCCAGAGCCCTGGGAGGAGGATCCCTGCAGGGGTCCTGGGCCCAGGCTAGCCTGTGAGGCTCCTCCCTCCCCATTTCCCTGAGGGGTGGGCCCTGCCTGACATATGCTTGATGAACCCAGAGAACAGCACTGGAGTGGGCATTCCCCAGATCCATGTTGGCCGATCTGGACCTTATCTGGTTTGGTACAAGCTCAATGTCATCATTAGCTAGATATGGTCATTATCTGGATTTAATCATTATCAAATTACAGACCTGGCTTATATTCCACTCTCACTCCATCTCTGTGGGCCTCTCCATCTCTTTTTCTGTCTTTGTCTCTGAGTTTCTCTCTCTCTTTTTAAAAATACATACTTCAGATACACACAAGTGAGTTAAACTGAGTCCTTGGTTCATGACATGCCTTCAGCATTGGTGCATCAAGTCCTACAATGTATATAATACAAGATAGTAGAAAACATAATCTAATATATGCACCTTGATCCACTGCTCACCCCAAGAACTAGAACAGAATAGTATCTGACATCTGCCTCTGTGCTGCACCCCATCCCATCCCCCTGCTCTCTGCTGGAGGTCACTAAGATTCTGAGTTTTGAGTTTATCCTCTGCTAGTTTCCTTGTTTTTAGTATTATTACATGTATACATACCTAATTAATATGTAGTTTGTTTTTACTTGTTTATTAATTTTATGTTAAAAGTGCCATACTGTATATACTCTTGTCTTTTCTTTTTAACTCAATGCTGTTGATGAGAATGTCTCCAGGTTGTTGTATATAATCATGATTCATTTGTTTTGAAGGCTGTATGTGACTATACCATTATTTATTTCTTTCTTTATTCTCCCTTCAATTGACAATCAGGTTGTCTTCCAGTCTTCTGCTATTGCAAACAGTGCTGTGTGGCTGTTCCTGTGCGTAAATCCGAAAGCTCTGCAAAATGCGGTCTGGGCATTCTCAGCCTGGGCATCCCCTGGAAACTTGTTAGAAATGCAGAGTCTGGAGCCATGCCCTAGCCCCGCCAAAACTGAATCTGCATTTTAACAAGACCCCTGGGGGATTCACTGGCGTATTCACATTTGAGAAGCACTGGCCGAGTGTACCTCTGCATGGGATTCTAGTGGGCATACGCATCAGGAGTGGAAGTGCTGGGTTGCAGTGGGTGGCCCAGATCACCCTCCTGGCAGCAACTTCGGAGCTGCCACTGAGCTACAGCTTCCCCAGCTCTTGGTATTGTCCCACGTTCTCATTGTTGCCAGTCGACTGGGTGTGCAGTGGCATCTCATCATGGTCTTGACTTACATTTCCCCCATGACTAACGAGGTCAGGCACCTCTTCGTATGTTTACTGGCCATATGTTTCCCCTTCTGTGAAACGCCTGTTCCTGTTTTTTGCTCTTTTTTCTTTTAGGCTCACTCAACTCAGTCCTGCCTTTGCATATGCGGTTCTTTCAATCAGAAACGCCTTCCCCCTTCGCTGTCCTGTGCCAGTTCTTCCAGGAAGCCCTCCCTGATTGCTGCTCAGGTTGTGAGCCTCCTCAGCCTCACAGGCAGGAAAACTCTGTGTCATTATCCCTTCATTTCTTCTCCTGAAGTCTCTTCCTCACTGGAGAGACTGTGAACCTATATGGCTTGGTTTGCATAGAGTTAACATTTTTTTCACTTTAGTTGCCATTATTTTCTGGGATTTTCTGAAGTTTTACATTTCAGAAAATCTTAACTGCTAGTTACTCTTGAAAAAATAAGATATAGCTCCACTGTCTCCTTCCCTAGATGGCAAAATCAGCTGGTGATGAGTAGGGGCTGCTCCTGCTGGACCACGTATCACAGTCCCCACAACTCCAGGCTCACAACTTGCTTAAACAACCTGTCCAAGCCCTGTGGGCATTTAGGTTTGTGACCCTTGCCTAAGCATGCCCAATGCTTATTCCTCTAAAACTTGCCCTTCCTGCCCCTCCTCCCCATAACCCCATCCTTGTTCCCACTCAGAGCTTTGCATCTCTCCCCTGTGCCATCACACTAGCCTCCTTGACCTTCCTTTCTCTAGTCTTGCCTCTTCCAGTCCACTGCCATGTCACACTCCTGCTCAAGAACCAGCAATGGCTCCCCATTGCCTTCCCAGGCACCACCTGACTTTCTACAAAACAAAAAAGTATTACAATAGGAATATTTTATGTCCAAAGAAAAGTCTAGAGAACAGCATGACAAACACCCATGTGCCCACCACCCCAGCTTAAGACATAAACCACTTCAAGTATATTTAAAGCCTTTATTACAACATTCCCTTCCCTCTCTCCCTCATGGTCACTACTCTCTTGAATTTGCTGTCTATCACTCCCATGCATGCTTTTACACTTGTATTACATATGTATGTGTCGCTAAACAATATATGGTATTGTGTTGTGTGTTTTCAAACTTTATATATCTGGCATGAAATTATATTTTCCATCTGCAACTTGCTTTTTCCATCCAACAATATATATTTTTATTTTAAAAATTGTATTGAAGTATAACATTCATACAAAGAGCACACAAATTATAAGTGTACAACCCTGGATTTTCACAAACTGAATCAACAGTGTGTTTTTGAGATTTAGCCTCAGGATGCGTAAGCTTGCATTCACCTATTTTGAGGATCGTGGAGCAGAGACAGTTTTCCATTGTCTGAATGTGTTGCTATTTATCCAGTTTCCAGATGATGGACATTTAGGCTGTGTCCAGCTTTTCACTATTATAAACGATGCTGCTATGAGCATCCTTGTGCAAATCTCCCGGGCCCCTGTGTGAGGTGTTCTCGAGGGCAAAGCCTGCTCATCTTCAACCTGATCATATATATACTGCCAGGTCGCTGTCCAGCCCCTGGCTCTCGCTGGCTTCCAGCTCATTCGTCAAGATCTTCCCACTGCTCCAGGGAGCCCACTATCCTTCTTGTTGACACCCTGCCCAAACATGCCACCTCTTTGCCTGCTGCATACAAATGTTAAACTCACCTCTCCATCCAGGCTTTACTAAAGCCCTGCCTCTTCCAGGAAGCCCTCTTGGGCAGCACTGGGCCTCAGGGTGTCATCTCCTCTGAGTGACTTCCTCTCACCCCAGTTGTTAGAGCCGGAGAAGATAGAGACAAACCCAGACCAGACACTGGGGGAAGGGGAATATGTTCTGGAGAAAGGAAACATGGGTAGACTAGTAGGGAGTGTGAGAAGCTGGGGTACGAAACAGATTGCTTTGGGCCTTGATGGATGAGTAGGAGTTTGTCAGGTAGAGAGGTGGGAGGGCATGGCAGTCACAGGGAAAGGCAGAGACTGGGCACTGAAACAGTCATCACTGGGTTGGGGATGTGAGCAGGATGGGTGGGTGGTGGAGGAGACTGGAATAGGGCTGTGAGGAGCCTTGCAGGCCACCCTTTCACCCATTCTGACCCTTCTGCATTCAGCTGGCATTCTCTGGAGATGGCTGTGTGTGGGAGCCAGGGAAGGCAGGCACATTCATTTGACACCTACTGAATGCCAGGCACCGGTAAAGAGCTTATACCCATTATCTCTTTGGTTTCTCACCCAAGTTGGCGATAGAGACTCATGGTGTCCCCATTTTACAGGTGGAGGAATGGGGCTCAAAGAGGGACAGTCTTGTCTGTAACCACAGAGCCCGGAGAGGTAGGGCCGGTATGCAGTTCAGGTCCATCCCACTTCAGAGACTGCATTTAACCCCCGTTCAGCCAGAGGCGAGAAGACACCTGGGAGAGGGTTCTGCGGAAGCAGGTCACCGGGAGGGGGCACCCATTCCCAGAGGCAGAAGTCCCGAGTTCTCGGGGGTGGGGTGGTTCCTGACTCGCGCGGTGTGACCGGGACCAATCTTGTTCTCTCTGGGCCTCAGTTTCCCTCTTCCACGGGGCGGCGATGGTCAACACAGGTTCCTACCGGTCCGCCCCATAGCCTGGGGTTCCGGGGTCCCGTGCCACCGCGGCCTGCGCTGTGTGACCTTGTTCCAGTAGCCTGCCCTCTCTGGACTGGCGGCCCCGGATTTCCAAGCGCTCTTCCGGCTAGCGACAGAGCGGTCTCCGGCTGCGGAGACCCTCCACCTTCCCCGGGTTGCGGGGCGCGGGTGGGGGTGGGGCGCCAGGAACTGCGCGGGCCCCCCCAAGGCCCCCCCAGCCCGGCGCCCGCGGCCAGATCCGCGCCTGGTTTTGGGCGCAGCCGCACGGCCCCCTCCC
>NW_016826726.1:256031-271653 GCF_001698545.2 Rhinopithecus bieti
GCGGGGGTGGCGCGCGGCGGTTCCTACCCCTTCCCGGGCCGGCGCGCTCAGTCCCTCGTCTAGACCCCAATCCGGTCTCCTCCCCGACAGACCTCCCTGAACCGGGGGGGGGGGGGGGGGGGGGGGGGCGGCGCTGGCGCAGAAAAGCCCCTTCCCCTGCCAGTTCTGTCTTCCGAGCCCGGGTCCGAGGGGCCGGCTGTGCGGCCGGGAAGCGCCTTCTCCGGTTGGAATCGCCCCATCTACATCTCCCCGGACCCTCAAATCGGGGGTGGCGGCACAGGGGCCCAGAACCCCTGTCCGGGGCCGGACCCCCGTTCTGGCTCTTTTCCCGCGGACTCCCCGTAGCCTGTATCAAGCGGCTGCCAAAGCCTGGAAGCCCCTCCTCAGGCCCGCCCCCTAATCCTCAGGGCGGCCTGGGGGTCAGACGGACCCCTCCCGTGCCTGGCCAACCTTGGCGCCTGAGAGAGCAGGGCTATGCTAGCCAGGGCATTCCTCCATTCAACCCAGAGCCTCGGATCCCGCCTCGGTAGCCCCGGGAGCCGCCGGCTCCCCCCTTCCCGAGCTCTTTCCCGGACCTGGCATCTGGGGAGGGGGCGGGGGCAGCACCCCCCTCTCGCGCTACATAGCGCCCCCTCCCTGTTTGCGTCCCTGCGAGGGGCTGGGCTGACCCGGGCACCTGGGCTGGGGGGGCACTCACATGGCTACCGGAGGCCCCCACGTGCGGCCCCCCGCGGAGACAGGGGTTCACGTTCAGAGCCAGTGGCGGATGGACCAGGTGGCCGCGGGGACCAGCTGGGTCCAGATGTGCCGGGCCTGCTGGGAGGGGACATGTGCTACCTGGACGTGTGATGGCCCTTGGTCTCTTTTGGCCGAACCTGCCGCTCCAATCCCCCTCCATCCCTCCATCCCTCCATCCCTCCATCCCTCTATCCCTCTATCCCTCTGTCCCTTCTCCCCTTTTTCCTCCGCTGCCTGTGTTAAAGAGACGGGCTGTCAGAGACTGTTGATGTGGGAAAAAATGAAATGGGGGAGGGGTTGTGATTGGCAAAGGCCAGTTCTGTGGGGGGGAGGGGGTGCGGTGGGTAGTGGAGGTGCCCTGAGAATGGGAGGCCCTAAGCTTGGAGGGCAGCGCTGATGGGGAGAAGGTTCCCGGCACCTCCACCTGCCTGGAAGTGGAAATGACATAGCGGGAGGGGGCTGCAGTTCCAGCCCCTGGGGAGACTGGCCTGCCCTGCCTCTACCTCCATTGCACCTCTTCTCCAAGACTAGTCCCCAGTGGGAAGGAGGGAGTCCTGGCTCTCTCTGCCTCTGAGCTCTCACTTGTGGGAGGGGGCTGTTTTATGCCAGCTGGAGGTGGTGGGAATCAGTTGTACAGGACCATCTCCGAGAACGCCTGTTGGAGGAGCCTTGTTTCTGTCCCTACTTGGTGGCCACCTCTCCCTTGCCTTCTCTGCCAGAGGGCACTGGGCTGCCTGGTCCCAGGGTGGGGCCACAGAGCTGGTGCTCTGGCCTGGCTGATGGGTGGCTGGAGTGTTAGAGCCACCACCAGGCCCCAGAGCCGGCTGTTGGGGCCAGTCAGCGGCAGACTCCAAGTGTGTTACCAGCAGCTCGGGAGATGCTGGCTATGCACGTGGGGCTGGTGAGAGTGCCTGTCTCCCGCTGTGGCAGGGGTGGGCCAGGGATCCTGGGTCCTCCAGGAGCTGGGACAGCACAACTCAACTTCTGGGAGTGTGCCTGTGTGTGGTGTCCATGGCGACCCCGTACTTACCTGCCAGAGGCCTGGTGAGGCCTGTGCTGGGGTGCTGGGGAGTGCAATGGCCGACAGGGTCCCCACCTCCAGGAGCCTCTGTTTTGTGGGGGGAGGCAGCCTGTGTCAGGTATTGGAGACAGTGTCCATGCTGAAGAGAAACTGTGAGCTGGACAGGACCTGATGGCTGGGTTATGTGGAACCCCAGGAAGCATCCGGCTGGTGCCAGCCTTGAGATGGAGCCGCAGGTCTGAGGGCTGTGCCCCGGGCATGAAGCTGCCTGGCAGCTGAGTTGGTGTTTTTGAAGGAAGGCTGTGCAGCACTTGGGAACTAGGAGAGAATGTGTGCTTTGGAGCTTTCAGGAGACGCTGACGTATCGGATGTATCGGGGCACCCACTGACATCTCATTAGGTTCTTGTGTGGTTTGTGAGCCACAGGCTTCGTAAATGCCAGCAGTTTCACATGATGGGGAGGCTCTGAGGAACCGTATCCTGGGCACTGTATGTGACAGAAGCAGGTGGTCCCTACCCTCCTATACTTCCGTGATGGGTATTCATTCATTCAGAAAAGCATTAGAAAATCGCATTCTCTGGCATCAGTGCATTTGAACACTTTCATTTAAACGTTCTGAAATGTGAATTAATAAAATCTTGAATCCAGGGTTTGTTTTTTTTTAATAGAAAGCACACAGTAGGTACTCAATAAATGCCATGGCTCGCAGGATGAAACCCAACCTCCCCCTCCCCCCAACTAGCTACTTTCTAGCCACGTCTTGCTCCCCACCCCCTCCCTCTTTGGCTCGGGTCCCCCTGGCCTGCCTTCAGTTCCTGGAACAGGCCACGTTCCCTCCAGCTTCAGGGTCTTCACATATGCTGGCTCCTCCGCCTGAACATCTCCAGCCCCCTTCCCCCATGTGCCTGTTCAACTACTGCTCATCACCCAAGCTTAAGCATCACTTCCAGAAGAAAGCCTTCCTCGATGCCCAGGCCAGGCTGTGTCACTGTCACCACGTGCCCAGCCCCGTGGGCCTGTGCTTCATTACCCCATCCCCATCCTTCTTGGATGTCTCTGGGTGTGGTTGGTGCGGAGATGGGCAGGGTCCCGCCTGCCTCTTCACTCCATTCCCCTGGTGCTGAGAAGACGTCTTGGCTTAACGTGGGCACTTGTCCATTTCTCTTGACTTTTGACGACCTGGTCCATTCTGAGTGGAGGGCTGGGCTCTGGGGAATGGGGGGAGACTTGGCCAGGCCGTTGCCAACATGACTGTCCATGTGCGTTCCCAGCCTCCAGCTGGGTCTGCATACACAGAGGCATTTAGCCAGAATCTGTGGGAGTTACAGGCCTGTAGCCTCTAAAATCCCAGCAGGTCTGTGGGACCCCCAAGGGCTCTACAAGAGGGCGAGGGGCCATGCTGGCGCAGACCCAGCATCTTTTGGGTGTGCCCCCGGCCAGGCATTTCCCCCTGTGGCCATTCATTTGCTGACATCATCACCTGTCTACCTGTTCAGCCTTCCCTCACTTGCCAGGTCACTGGCCTGTTCACTCTTTCATTTCCTAGTCCTCTGTTCGTTCTTTGGGCTACTAGTGCTTCCTGAGGCCCACTCAGTGCCCAGCCCTGTGCCAGGCTTGGGGACACAGAGTCAGACCTGCGAGGACCCCACTCTGTAAACTGCAGCCATCCTGCCAGGTGCTTCCTAGTGATGGAGACTGGTGCTGTCCAAGGGCCAGAAGTGCTTCTTAAAGGACATGCACTTGAGCTGGGTTTTGGAGGCTTTGGGGATTTGGGTAGATGGAGAATAGTGGGGAAGGACACTGCTGGCTGTGAGAACTGCATGGATAAGGCACAGTTGCCCATGCTTGTAATCCCAGTACTTTGGGAGGCCAAGGTGGGAGGATTCCTTGAGCCCAGGAGTTTGAGACCAGTCTAGGCAACATAGTGAGACCCTGTCTCTAAAAGAAAAAAAAAAAGGAAAAGGAAAAAGAAAAATAAAAGAACTGCATCAATAAAGGCAGGAAGACAGCCACGTGCTGGGTGAGCCTGGGGATGCTGCGGGTTGTGTGTCCTTTTAAGTGGAGATGGCCACTCCTGAGTGGGCCACAGGGAGGCTGGTGGTGGAGGGAATAGGGTGCAGTCATGGTGGGCAGGGCAGCCACTCTTCTAGGAGCCCTGTTGCGAATTTGCTGTGTTTCTTTGGATGAGGCGTGTCCCCTCTCTGGGCGCCCTTGATAGAGTGAAGACTTGGACCTGGTGATCTCTGAGGGGCCTTCTGCCTTCCACTGTCCGAAGTCTGTGATCCTTAGAGCCCTGCATCTTGGGACATCTGGTGGGCTCTCCCTCCTCCTGTTTTCTGGACAAGGAAACTGAGCATTAGTTTAGTTTATTAGTAAGGTCTCCAAGGCTGCACAGCTAGTGAGGTGGAGGTGCCAGGGTTTGAATCCAGAGCAAGCCACTGGGTTTGCTGTAGTGAATTTGAAGGGCAGCTTTCGTGTGTAAGCTCCCAGGGCTGGCGTCAGCATGGGGCTGACGAGGCTTGGCAGTTTCTTCTAACAGATGACTCTGTTGGTTAAGGGAGTGAGGGGGTTGGAGAGCAAACTCCCTGGACATTTTTGGGAAAAGCTGTCACTGAGGAGTCCTGTGTGTTGTACCAAAGACAAGCCTACTTCCTACTTCATCAGAATATGGGGGGACGCTTTGAGACTCACATGACTAGACATTCTTTCGTTGTGACGTACTGGGGAGAGGGTTCCCTGTTCTGTTCCTATATCCCCTCCACAGCGTCTCCTGGCAACTCCTCCAGGGCCAGGACTGAAGCCTTTAGGGGTGTGCAGTACTCTACAGTTCGCAGAACCCATTTAATCACCCATCTTCTAGCCGCAGCCAGGGTTAGGAATGAAAAGGGATATTGTCTCCATTTGACAGATGAGGAAACTGAGGCTCAGAGTGGTTGGGTGGCTGCCCAAAGTCACTTGGAGGGTGGGGGGTGGACCCTCAGCTGAGGCGCCCCTCTCACTGGGTCCTTGCAGGGAGGGCAGCGTGTAGGGGCCTCTCGCTTGCAGATCGCACATTATTTCCTGAACCGAGGAGCGGGGCCCAGGATCCTTCTGTGCTAGGTTTTGCAATGCCGCCTCCTCGCCACCGAGCTGTCTGACGTGGCCTTTTCAAAAACCCAAAATGAATGGAAGCACATTTTGTTTGGAGAATTTTGCTACACCCCTCACCAGGGCTGGTTGCAAAACCAGGCTTGGGGATCCCTGCTGATGTTGACGGTGATAATAATAATAATAACTGTATCATTGGCTAGCATTTCTTTTCATTCATTCATTCCTTCAACAAAGCATTTTAGACCATCTCCTAGGCCACGTGCCCTGCTCAGCCCTCTGTTAGTGAGCACCGATGCAGTACTTGATGCCTGGACTCTCTTTCAGCCTCCATCACACCCTGTTATGATTATCACCCCCATTTTATGGAACAGGAAACTGGGGCACAGAGAGCCAAGGCTGCACAGCCGGTGAAGTGGAGGTGCCAGGGTTTGGACGAAAGGCTCCCTCCCCATGACAGGGACTGGAAGACAGAGGCCAGGGTTTGGACGTAAGTCAGTTAGAGTTTAGAGGCTGGTCTTAGCCCCGTGTTCTGGGGATTCTGAAGTTCCTGTTTGTTCCACAGCAAGCGTTGAGTGAGGAGGGAATCAAGTACAGCAGTCCCAGTTACTGGCTTTGGGAAACCTGAACAGACACGCTGGGGGCAGAGCTGGGCCTGGTCTGGAGAGCAGCCTCGGGACCACCCTTGGACTCCGTGGCCGCTCTGCTGTCGGCGGCCACCACTCCCCCAGCCCCTCCAGGGGCCCCATCTGAACTGTGAGGTTCACGGGTACTGAGGGATGGGCATCAGAGAACTGTGGCCTCTCTCCCAACTCCTCTGCGCTTCCCCAGCACACAATTCTGGTTAAGCCAGCTCATCTCTCAGGCTTCTCACAGGGCACGGGGAGTGATATGGGTGATAAGGAGTGACCATGACCGGCAGTCCATTGGTGAGGAAGAACAAGATATTTGGTTTCTGGGACTGTTCATGGAAAGGGCAGAGCCCTCAATATGTGTGCACGTGCGCACACGCACACACACAGTGCAGCCACCCCCGAGCCACAGTCACATTTGCACTCCTCTTCTTAGGTGAGAGAAGGACTGCACAGGTCACCCACCTCTAGGAGTCTGCTTCAAAAGTGGCTACCGGAACATTTGGTGCGCGAGGGGGTCATCTTTAGAAAGCAGAGGATGTGGGCAGGTTCTGTCTTTGATGATGTAGAAATGGGGCAGGCATCCTGGTGTCTAAATGGAGCAAAAGACTTATTGAGGCACTTATGGAGTGCCTGCTGTGTACCTAGCACTGCACTGGGACTCCAGATGGGGGATCAGAACCACGTCCTGAAGAGGTGTCGTGCTGGTGGGGACAGTGGGACTCTGCACCCCAGGTGCTGGGCTGGGAGTGAGCACTCGGCCTCTGGGTTCAGTGACATAAGCCTGCGGGGGCAGACAGAAGTGGGTCCAGGAGGCTTTTTGTTGCAGCTGCCAGGACATGGGTGCTGGGTATTTGGGGGTTTGTAGTAAGAGGAACGAGCAGGTTTGCTGCTGCTGTGTGTCCCTAACTGATTGCCTGCACCTCTCTGGGCCTCCAGCTACTCAGTGGGAGTAGAGGTGGGAGTTTGGTTTCTGCGTCTTTCCCGGCTTAGCCCTCTGTGACTCCAGGGATGAAAGGAGTTGGGTTTCCCTCTGAGGGGTGTCAGGGAGTCCTCACTGTCCTCACCCCTGGCCTGCCCCCTGGCTTCCCCACCGCCCTCTGTCTTCCAGCTCCTGTCATGGGGAGGGAGCCTGTCCTTCCGCCTACTGTGGGCTGACTGTGTGCAGTGACGCAGCACCCGAGGACTCTGGAGTGTAGCTTGGAAACGGGAATCTGGGTTTGCTAGAGACAGGGGGAAAGGTTCTTCCCACCACCCCCAGCCGCCTGCCTGCCTCTCTCCCTCTGTGGCTGCCACCAAGCCCTGGCACCTCCTCAGCTCTGCCAGATCCACTCAGGGAGTGGGAGGCTCAAGGCTGGAGGCTCAGCTGAACAGGGCCCAAGTTAGAGTCTCAGCATGCCAAGGCCTTGCTGTGTGACCCTGGCATGCTTGCCTGCCTTTTCTGAACAGTGTGTACTGTGAGGGCTGGGCTGTGAGATTCTGGGGCTGACCAGGCAGCTTTGCAGTGACAGTTCTGGGGGGGTCACCTGCAATTGGGGAGGAGCTCCTGACTGGACTTGGCCTGCTGCTGGGGGGACAGGGCCGTGGTCCAGAGACTGCTGGGTTGGAGATAGAGTCAGGACCCTCTGCCGCCTGTGTTTTCCGTGGGCATACCCTGCAGCTGAGGGAGCAAGGTGCTGTGGTCATCCCTGTTTTACTTCTGGGGAAACCGAGGCTGCACAGCTGTTGGGTAGTAGAGCTAGGATTTGAACCCAGGTGTGTGTGATTCATGCACCCAGTTGAGAAGGTAGACCCCAGGCAAGAGGCCCACTGGGTAACTGCGCATCTCCTTGTGCCCTCTCTGGGACTCAGTTTCCACAGCAAGAGTCAGGAGGTGATGTTGGGGTTGCCTTGCCCTTCTCTGAGCCCCACCTGGTACTGCTGGAATTTTTCTGAGCCTCCCCACCTGACCTATAGCTCCTATCCTCAAAGTGAGTGTGGCGGCAGGCGAAGGGGTGTTGGCATCTGACACTTCCTCAGGGACCTGCCACCTCGGGGTGTGAGGGATTCCTGGAGGACTGGGAGTGCACGAGGCCTTCCAGGGACAGCATGCTGGGAGCAGAGGCGCGTGCAAAGGCGGGCGGCTCTGGGGGTCTTGACTAGACCAGGGGCCAGGCCCACCTCTGCCCATCTATGCATCCGACCCTCGTAGATCTGGTTCACAGGGGACTCTGGGAGAGTGCAGATGGGGACAGGGAGGGAGGGCCGCCCTCAGAGTCCTTCCCACTCCCTGTGTGTGTGCGTGTGTGTGTGTGTGTGTGTGTGTGCTGTATGTGTGTGTGTGGTGTGTGTGTGTGTAGGGAATGTGAAGGATGTGTGTGTGTGCATGCTGTTTGTATGTGTGTAGATGTAGTGTGTAGTGTGTAGTGTGTGTATGGTGTGTGTATGTGTGTGTGGTATGTATGTGTGGTGTGTGTAGTGTGGTGTGATGTGTGTATGGTGTGTATGGTATCGGTCATGTGGATGTGTTGCTGTGGTATGGTGTGTGTTCTGTGGTAGGATATGTAGGTTGTAGTATGGTTGTGGATGGTGTGATGTGTATGTGGTGTGTGTGGAATGTATCTGTGGTGTGTGTGTTGGGTGTGTATTGGTGTTGGTAGGTGTGGTTCGTGTGTATGTGGTTCCTGTGTGTGCGGTGGCATATGCTGTGTGGTGGTGTGTGCGTGGGTGTAGGGGTGCATGATGTATGATGGGTGGTGTGTATGAGCATGTGTGTTGTACGTGTGTGTGGTGTGTGTGTGGTGTGTTTGCTGGCGTGTGTGGTGTGCATGATGTATGTATGGGTGTGTGTGTGGTGTTGTGGTGTGTTGTGATGTTGTGACTATGGTGTGTATGGTGTGTGTGTGGTGTGTGGTTATGTTCATGTGAAGCCATGTATGGTGTGTATGTGGTGTGTGCTGTGAGTGTGGACAGTAGATATGTATGTATGGTGTGTGTGGTATGTATGTGTGGTGTGTATGGTGTGTGGTGTGTGATGTGTATGTGTAGTGTCTGTGTTGACATGTGTTATGGTGTGTGTGGCTGTATTGTGATATGTGTGGGTGTTGTGGTATGTGGTGTGTGTGTAGGGTGTGTATGTGTGTGTTGGTTTGGTGTGTGTTGCTGGTATGTGGTTATGTTGGTATCTGTTGTTGTGTGTGGGTGTTGTGTGTGTATGTAGCTGTGTGTGTGATGTGTGTGTGGTATGAGTTTGGTAATCTGTTGTGTGTGTGGTATGTATACTGTGTGTATGTACACATGGCGTGTATGGTTGTGTGTGGTATCTGTATCGTGTGGTTGTGGTATGTGATTGTGTGGTTGTATGTGGTGTGTGTGGTGTGACGTGTGTGCTGTGTTGGTATCTGTATGGTGTTGATGGTATACATGTGGGGTGTGTGTGGTATGTATGATGATGGTGTGTGTGATGTGTTGTGGTGTGTGTGAGGGGTTATCTTTGTGGCATTCTGTGATTGTGTGTGGCTCTGTGTGTGTGTGTGTTGTATGTATGGTGTGTGTGGTGTGTATGTGTTGGTTGTTTGGTAGTTCTGTGTGTGGTGGTTGGCTCATGTTGTTTGTGGTGTGTGTGGCAGTGTGTGGTGGCGATGTGTGGTGTGGTATTGTTGTGTGTTGGCTGGTGTGTTTTGTGGGTGTGTTGTGTGTTACGGGTGTGTGAGGTATCTGGCGTGGTGGTGTGTGATGTGTGTGTGAATGTCAGTGTAGGCACGTGGCTGTGTGTGGCATCTTGTTGCAGGTGTTGTGGGCTTGTGTGGTATGTATGGTCGGTGTGTGTGTTGTGGTTGTATTGTGTGGTGTGTGTGTGGTGTGTTGTGGTATGAAGTTGATGTGTATGATGTTTTATGTATGGTATGGTGGTGTGGTGTGTGGTGGTTGATGTATGTGGCTGTGTAGTGGTGTGTGTGGTTTAGTGGTTGTGTTGTGTGCTGTTGTTGTGTCTTGCTATGTATGGTGTGTGTGGTGTGTGTGTTATGTTATAATGGTGTGGCTGTGTGTGTGTGTGTGTTATTGTGTGTGATGTGTGGTGGTGGGGTGTGGGGTGTGGATATGATGTGTGGAGTGGGTTTGTGGTGTGATGGGTGATGTGATGTGTGTGGGGTGTGTGTGGTGTGATGTGTGTTGGTGGGGTGGTGTGGTGTGGTGTTTTTATTTTTGTTATGGTATGTGTGTGGCTGTGTGTGCTCATGTATGATGTGTGGATGTGTCGTGTGTGGTGTGTGTGTGTGGTGTGTGATGTGTGTTTTGGTGTGTTTATGTATGGGTGTGTGGTGTTTGTGTAGTGTGTGGTGCTATGATGTGTGTTGATGTGTGGTGGTGTTGTGGTGTGTGTAGTGTGTGATGTGTGTTTGTGGTGATGTGTTATGTAGGTGTGTGGTGTTGTGTGGGTTGTTGTATTGTGTAATGTGTTATGTATGGTGTGTGTGAATGTTTGGTGTGTGATGTGTGGTATGTGGTGTGGCGTGTGTGATGTGTGTGTGGTATGTGTGATGTGTGTGTGTGTGTATGAAGTTGATGTGTATGAATGTTTATGTATGGTATTGGTGGGGTATGTGGTGCGTTAATGTGTGTGGTGTGTAGTGGTGTGTGTGTGTTTTGGTGGTTTTGCTGTGTGCCTGTGTGTTGTGTCTGTGTTATGTGTGGTGTGTGTGTGTTTCTGTATAGTGTGGTGTGTGTGTGTGGTTATGTAGTGTGTGTGACTGGTGGTGTGGGGTGTGGGTGTGTGGTTAGATGTGTGCTGGAGTGTGGTTTGTGGTTGATATGTGTGTGGGGTGGGTGATGTGGATGTGATGTGTGTGTGGTGTGGGTGTTGTGGTGTGTGGTGTATGGTTATGTATGTTGTGTGGTGGGTGTGCTATGTATGAGTGTGTGTAGTGTTGTCGTGGTGTGTGATGTGTGTTTGTGTGTGTTATGTATGGTGTGTGGTGGGTGGTGTGGTGTGTGTGTTATGTTATGTTGGTATGTGGGCATGTGTGGTATGTGCAGTCATGTGGATGTGTGTGGTGTGATGTGTGTCGGTGTATGTGGTGTTGTTGATGTGTGGGTATGTAGTTGTGTGTGTGATTGTGGTGTGATGTTTGTGTGGTGTGTTTGATGTGGTGTGTGTGGTGTGCTGTGTGGTGTGTGTTTGTGTGTGTTGTGTTACATCACCTCCCAGATGAATATAAACTCACAATAGTGACAGACACTGTGACCCAGGAGAGCTAAGAGGAGACTGTAGCCGTCTTGGGGTCCAGGAGCTGAGACCTGAGAGTGAGGAGGGGTGTGGTGGGGTGTGGGGGCAGCACGGAGAGCCATGGGTCACAAGCCTGGAGAGAACAGCCAGGAGCTTGGAATGAGGAACAGTCAGGGCTGGCTGCGTGGCCTTCTTGGACCGCATGGACTGGTGACAGGAGGAAACTGAGGCTCGGAGCCACGAAGCAGCCTGCCTAGGTAAGACTAGAAACTTGGTGAACATGGTTGGGTCCCTGGGGTTGCTGGATGGTCTGTCCTGGCCACAGCTAGCAGAGCCAGTGGCCATCACTGAGTCCAACTCAGGACATTTGAGCAACGTTCCTGAGGCCCTGCAGCAAGTCAGAGGGGCTGGGCCTCCCCTTCCCAGCCTCTCAGCCTCCTCTTGTGTGGGTGCATCCCACTGAAAGGAACTAGGGAGCCACAGAAGGTTCCAGAGCAGGGCAGACCTACAGTGCTCTCCTGGCCGACCACTCCCCAGGCCTTCCCAGTACTTCCCAGTGTTGGCTGCCTGCCCGCTGCTGAGGCCAAGGCCGGAGGTGACTGACCTCTGCCATCTCAGTCTGTGGCCTCTCTCTGCTGACACTGGCTGGGCAGAGACAAAGGCAGTGGGCAGCCTGGGAGGGGGTGGTGTGGCCCACCAGCCCTGTGGCTTTCAGGAACCATTTGCAAGGCTGGGTTTGATAATGACAAACCTGGTCCTGGAGGCCAGCGGGAAGGCAGCGTCTCATCCTGAGCCCTTGAGAAGCGTCTGGGGGATCAGCCACAAAGTGGAAGTCGGGCTCCTTCCCCACTGACCTCTCCTTCTCAAGCATCTTTTGGCAACAGCCTTCATGGCCTCTGGCAAAGATGACCATCCCTGCCTCCTACCTGATTTCCTGCTGGTGCGTCCTCCACGCAGGTTAGGTAACCACATCCATCTGCTCATGGCCCAGAGCCCTGAATGAGGCCATTGCTGCCCCTGTCACCTGCCTCTGTGCACCTCAGCAGCCCCCTCCTGCTGTGCCCCCATCACACCCCACTCACAGCTCACCTGAATGCTGAATGACTGGGCATGCCCAGAACCTTCCATGTCCTCTGGCTTTCCTGCCTTTGTGCTTACTGTTCCCTCTCCCTGGAAATCCTTCCCCACAGTCTTGGCTTGGTAACTCTGATTTGTTACTGATGGCTCAGCTCAGACCTCCCCTTTCCAGGAAACCTGCCTTTCCCAACCACATAGGTCACCCTACCCCCTCAGAGGACTAGACTGTGAGGGTCTCCCACCGGGCAGAGGCTGGGGCCTGGCACACAGCAGGGGCACAGCGTGTGAGTGTTACCTGAGCATTGTTTTTTTTTTTTTGAGACGGAGTCTTGCTTTGTCGCCCAGGCTGGAGTGCAGTGGCACCATCTCGGCTCACTGCAAGCTCCGCCTCCTGGGTTCATGCCATTCTCCTGCCTCAGCCTCCGAGTAGCTGGGACTACAGGCACGCACCACCACGCCCGGCTAATTTTTTGTATTTTAGTAGAGACGGGGTTTCACCGTGTTAGCCAGGGTGGTCTCGATCTCCTGACCTCGTGATCCGCCCGCCTCAGCCTCCCAAAGTGCTGGGATTACAGGCATGAGCCACTGCACCCGGCTACCTGAGAATTGTTGAGCCTGGTAGTCCAGGTGGGCCTGAGAACAGGTGGGGGTGGAAAGGCAGCTCAGCTCACCAGCCCATCCCCTTCAGCAGTGCTCCCCAGCGCCCCCTCACAGAGGAGCTGGGTCTCCCGGGCGTGCCTTAGACAGCAGCCCAGGCCAACCTGTCCCATTTCAGCCCATCACTCCTCTCCTCCCCAGCCTCTTCTCTGGGGGCCACCCCCTCACCTGGACCTGGCACTGAGGGAGTAACTGAGGCTGGGCAAACAGGGAGCTGGCTGACTGGCTGCCTGTTTGGCTTGCACACCTACCGGGGCTGGCTTTTCAACCGGGGAGAAGCTCAACTGTTTGAAAATCTTTCTCCAGGATAGGAATAAATTTCTTGTTCTTGAAGCCTCTGAAATTTTAGAGTCTATTTATTACTGTAACCTAGTCTACATTAATACGGGTATCTGTTATGTGCTAGAGACTATTCTAGGCACTGGGGATAATAATGTTAACCTCCAAGGAGGCTACTATGAAAATTTCCTTTCTCTCCTCTCCTCTCCTCTCTTTTCCTCTCTCTCTCTCTTTCTTTCTTTCCTCTCTCTTTCTCCTTCCTTCTTTCTTTTCTTTTCTTCTTCTCTTTTCTCCTCTCTTCTCCTCTCCTCTCCTCTCCTTTCCTCTCCTCTTTTCTCTTTTCTTTTCCTTCCTTTCCTCTTTTTTTTTTTTTTTTTTTTGACAGAGCTCTGTTGCCCAGGTCAGAGTGCAGTGACATGATCATAGCTCACTGCGGCCTTTAACTCCTGGGCTCAAACAATCTTCCTGCTTCAGCCTCTCAAGTAGCCAGGATTACAGTTGCATGCTGCCGTGCCCAGCTACATTTTTAAAAAAAAATTTAGAGGTGGGGTCTTGCTATGTTGCCCAGGCTGGTCTTGAACTCCTGGCTCAAGCAATCCTTCTGTCCAGCCTCCTGAGTTGCTGGTATTGTGGGCATGAGTCACCGAGCCCAGCACTCTTGTGAGAATTTTCTGAAAACTGAGAGGTGAGCACGTCTAACTGGGTGCTGCACATAGCTGAGTCAGACCCGTTCTTGAGTCCAACACAGTCATAAAGAGCAGCCACACAGGGCTGGCTGAGGTTGGCAGGGATGGTCCTCTGGACAGATCAGGGCCACTAAAGGAAAGAGCCCTGGGCATGCCCAGCCTGGGAGCATGGCCCAGCACAGGCTCTGAAGCCAGCCCTGATTCTCTCCAGCCTCAATTCTACCCTGAATCAAGGCTCATCTTCTATACTCGCTACGTATTACTGTGGAACAAATTACCCCAACACTTAACAGCTTAAAGCACTAATAAATGTGTGCTCTCACTCACACACACACAGTCCACTCTAGGAGTGACTTTGAGGGCATCCAGTTTACCCTCATGATGGTCAGGTTAGGCAGTGATAAGGGCTGTTTCTGGGTGGCTTCTGGGTCACAGCTTGACACCAACTGTCTCTCCAATATGCCCTGGGACTCTAAGCAGAAGGGGCCACTGTCCTCACAGGAGAGGAGGCAAGGCACAGAGAGGAAGAGTGACACTCCTGAGGTCACTCATCCAGCAGCTGGTGGACCCAGAATTGTCTCCCTGTCTCCCAGGCTGAAAGATAGTAGTGCAGTCATGGCTCACTACAGCCTCCCACTCCTGGGCACAAGCAATCCTCCCCACTCAGCCTCTCGAGTAGCTGGGACTACAGAGGTGTGCCACTGGACCTGGCTAATTTTTAAAATTTTTTGTAAAGAGGCATCTCGCTTTGCTGCCCAGGCTGGTCTTAAACTCCTGGCTTCAAGCAGTCCTCCTGCCTCAACCTCCCAAAGTGCTGGGATTACAGGTGTGCACCCAGCCCTTGCCCAGGATCTTAGCCACTGCACCCAGCCCTTGCCCAGGATCTTAGCCTCCTGCCTTGGGTGAGATGGACGAGGGCAGAGAGGCTCTGGCTGGGTGGGGTCTTCAGGCCTGTCTGGAAATGAGGTGTTCATAGCAGTGATTGTTGATGACGAGCTGTTCTAATGAGCAGGGTTTTTTCTGATTTTGTTTTCCATTACAAGAGCAAAACTGAGGCCAGGAGCAGTAGCTCACGCCTGTAGTCCTAGCACTTTGGGAGGCCGAGGTGGGCGGATCATGAGGTCAAGAGATGGAGACCATCCCGGCCAACAAGGTGAAACTCCATCTCTACTAAAAATACAAAAACTAACTGGGCGTGGTGGTGCATGCCTGTAGTCCCAGCTACTCAGGAGGCTGAAGTAGGAGAATTGCTTAAACCCGGGAGGTGGAGGTTGCAGCAAGTCGAGATTGCGCCACTGCACTCCAGCCTGGCAACAGAGTGAGACTCTGTCTCAAAAAAAAAAAAAAAAGAACAAAACTGATTGGAAAGGTGGGCATCAGTCTCAGGCCTGGAGGGAGGGAGCTGCTGATTTTGAAGTGTGGCCCAAGTTTGACTCCCCGCTCTGATCACCGGCTGTGTGACTTTGAGCAGGTCACAGAAACCTCTCTCAGCCTCAGTTTCCCCCTCTGTCCTCAGAGGGATAACAGTGTCATTGCCTGTCTCAGAGGCTTGGTTTGAGGGTGAATTGAGGTCCTATGTGTTCAAGTACTGAGGACAGAGCCTGGCATACAGCAAGTCCCTAAAATAAGGCAGCTGGTGTTGCTGTGCTCTCTCCTGACACCCGCACACCCCCCGGAACCTTCTGGCACTCCCTCCCTAGCCTAGCCCAGGGCAGCTCACAGAAGGGCCAGCCTGGGAAAGTGGGCCAAGGGTGAGCACTGTGGGCAGAGCGCTGCGCAGAGGGCACAGTGCTTGTCCCCATCTCACAGAGGGGGAAACCAGGGCCCACAGATGACTAGTCCAAAGGCCTCAGGGGTGGAGCGGGGACGGCATCACAGCCTCGTGACTCTCAGTCCAGTGCCTTTCCTGCTGCCCAACTCCTTAGGGATTCTTGGGAGAACTTCAAGGAGCTAAAGAGAATTCTAGGAGCCCCCAGGGCGACTAGGAAGCCTGGGAGGCAGGTGCTTGGGTTCTCCTCCCCTCACCACCCCAGGCCTCTGTGTGACCCTGTTGGAGTTGCCTCCTTCTCTGTGCCTCTGTCACAGCAAGGTAGTGGAGAGAGTCTGGAATCTGAGGAACCTGGATTCAAGGCCCCTCCCCAGGCCTCCCTCTGTGTCCCCTCCCCAGGCCTCCTTCTGTGTCCCCTATCCCAGGCCTCCTTCTGTGTCCCCTCCCCAGGCCTCCCTCTGTGTCCCCTC